>NC_068992.1:26848247-26848832 GCF_001194135.2 Octopus bimaculoides
ATCTATATATATATGCTTGTATGCATACTTGTGCTTTCATATGAGTATATTACCTTGTGTGTGTATCTACGAGTGCATCCATATATACATTTGTGAATAAAAGCTAATTGAAGACGTAGAAACGTAGAAGTAATAGTATCCACGCACATATACAAACTAAGGCACTCAGATATAGACTGCGAATGATTTGCAGATATATATAGCCTCATACACAGAGGTCCATGCGAAAATGTTGCGATTGTGTGTATGTGTGTGTGCGTGTGTGTATGTGTGTGTGTGTGTGCGTGCGTGTGTGTGTGTGTGTGTGTGTGCGTGTGTATGTGTGTATTTAGCGTACACTGTTACACTTCAATTTAGAAACAGAGCGAGGTTATTATCCATTACCCAGAGCAAGAACGATTTATATGTTGCATTTACTGTAATTGCTTTTAATAATAAATCTAAACATGAGAAAAAATTTCGTAAATATTTTTACATTAATGGCGGTAATGTTTATTGATTTCATTAAAAAGGACATTTTGGGATTCCGACATTGGAACGTACATACACAAATATACACATATTTATATGCGTGGGTATATATAT
>NC_068992.1:26849174-26854759 GCF_001194135.2 Octopus bimaculoides
ATACTTACACTCACGCACATACGAATATATGTATATAGATAGACAGATAGATAGATAGATAGATAGATAGATAGATAGATAGATAGATAGATAGATAGATAGATAGATAGATAGATATATAGATAGATAGATAGATAGATATACGCAAGGGGGAACTGGAAAGTTCGTGGCTTTCGATACTAGAATATACAAGAGGATCAGTTAATTATGATTTTATTCAATATATTCAGATTCCTAAAATTATCGCAGTGGTCCTTGATATATAAATATGCCATATAAATTTAGTGAGATTCTAATGTGATGGTTATCTCCCCTGTCAGTCTACGAAAATGTGTTTTCTTACGGCTCTATGGGTTTAAACTCATATTTCTAGCAATATAGTTGCTACCCAGCACCTTCAGTCACAGTTATGGACAATTGAATTTTTCGTTATATAGATGTATACAGAAATTACTGCGTTACGGATGTAATATTTTTCGGAGGTCTGTAATAACAGGAAATCACATAACGCGAAATTAAATTTTCCCTTGATTTTTATGATATAAAATGGTAACGCATTCTCACACAAGGAAATAGCGAGCGAGACTAGTATGCATAAAAAAATCACAATTTCTAAATATACTCAGTTTAATATGTAGAAAACATTTCTAGAAAAATATGTTAGGGATTAAAAAAGAACCGTAATATCATTTATGTGTTTCGTTCTTACCACAAACCCTTTTAGAGTATTCTGAGAAGGTTGATCGCGGTGGAATAAGAGTTACTGCAAAGATGAAGTAGGACACTCTTCTATCTTACACTTCATCATCATCAACCCCAATTTGAGAGGCTAATAACTCATCCAAATTTGAAGAACAGTGCGAGTTCAATCCTAGGCGAAGCATATAGTTGCCTCTGATAAGACCCTATGAGGGAGGTGTCTGAGCATTCTACCACCACATCCGACCCTGGAATAAGGGTTGAAAGGAGGAATTGTTGAATGTGTGTGTGTGTGTGTGTGTGTGTGTGTGTGTGTGTGTGTGTGTGTGTGTGTGTGTGTGTGTGTGTGTGTGTACAGTGTGGAGAGAAGAAGAGACAATATTTTGACAGAAAGGTAATATCAACCGATTTAATTATTATTTTTCTTCGTGTCGATATATTTAGTTAAAGATCTGTTTTTCGACCACACTACGAAAGGTTTTTCTGAAAAACAAGTTGTTTATGAATTAAAACGTTATCTAGACCAAACGTTAGAACTGTCTCATAAACATTTTCAGGGAAATGTTTTAGAAAATGTATCAATATTTTCAAATTGATTATTATTCTCTTGCAGTATAAATGTATTTGTGCCGGTAGTTTTTTTATAATATTTCATGATTTAACATCATGATACAGAAAATTTACCTAGTATAACCACATTATCGGGACATACAAATTGATAGTTATTGTTAGTGCTATTTTCGTTTCACTCCTGGTTATTTCTGATAGAACAAATCAAATACTTTCCAGCCATAGGTTTCTGACCGGCATTGCTTCAATAACCAACGAAATACATAGAATTACTGTAATACCAGCTAAACCTCCTCCAAATCTCACGCGGAATCATACTTGCATCTCACCTGCACACGAGAGTTTTCTTTATAAGGCAGTGTTATTTTCAGCACGAATGAAATTCATTCTTGCAAGCAAAAATTCATGTACATATTTACCTGTACAATCATCATCAGGATACATTTCTCTGGTATCACTTAGTCCTAAAAAATACCTGTATCATATATGAACCATAATGATTTCAGAAATGGCAAGACGGCCAAAAATGCTTCGCGATGCCAATCGTTGTTGTTTCCATATAAAAATATATTCTACTGGAAATGAACGCACAATTTGTGATGGCTAGCATAGTTTTCATCTTAAGATTGCATAATTTACTTTAGTACCAATATCAAATTCTACCCTTATAATCTTCCATAGCATGAAAGAAGACATTTAGGTGCCAACGCAACAATACTAATGTCAGCAATATAGTTTTATACTAGGAAACTTCAATGTCATTCCCACAAAAAGAGACTAAAATGAAAGGATTCGGATTCCAAGAGAACGATATCTGAACCGTCATCTGTTGTGAATTCCATTAATCTTCGGAGAGAATAGAAAACGGGTTTTGCTGACTCCAGTTATTACGAGACTATCTAAATGAATTCAAACTTCGTTTGAAGAAATAAATTTACTCCAAGATTAGTCAAGTCCGTGAAGCTTGTCAGCTTTATTGCTCTGAGAGTTTAATCCAAAAGTTTAGATCAGATACCTTTATTAAAATTCCAGGTTTCTACAAAGAATCCAATATACTCTTAGAAATCAATAACACAAATTCATTGAAATCTCAAGTGCCACTTTATTCCAAACATTGTAGAGCAATATCAATAAACATGATTAATATTTTGCAATATAATCTCCCTAACTTTCACTTTAGAGTTGTTAATACTTTTAGTTTACACATTTATTTATATATACATCGTTGTGTATTTACATGCATACTTGCGCACGCATGTACTAACATATGCGCACGCATATCTATGGACACAAATAGCAATACAGACAGTGACACTGTCGTCAGTCATTCAAATCGAGAAATGCCAAATGAAAATTCCAACTATTTCTTTTTATAAATTCAACTTATTTTAGTGTCAGTGTATGTCTGCAACGTATCGTTCGTTCTGAGACGAAATATCGCCAAATACAAACGTGGAATTAAAGGTGAAATTGTTGTGTGTCTAACGAGGTATTACGTCACGAACAATGTATGACAGAATTCATATACTTGCTCTGTAACTTTGCTATCGTTTATATTGGGTGATTGCTTCCCATGTTCAACATAGCGTCAAATAGTTTTGATTAGATGCATAGGCAACAATTGATCATTGCCTGTAAAGAATGTGGTCTAAAATATATAAATATTAACAAATGTCAATGAGGGTAATCATATACTTCGTATGGGAAATGTTTCACTGATGATCTCTAATAGATGAAAATATGGACTAGTAAGTAAATTACGGTTGACCTTTTCATATCTATATAAATAGATATATGTGTCTTTGTGTGCATATCTTCATATGAATGTACGACGGTTTTATTTGTTATGTGTCGTCTTCAATAATTGATTTTCCTTCATTGAACTCTAGGTATTGTCTTTATATTTTCTGTAAGTAAAAAGTTAGAAACGGTATTCGGTGCGTGCATTTATTAATATGATATTAGAGGTTTTGAAACTGGGAACTGATTTTTACAGTATTGATTGATGATTCATGATGATGCCCACAATGTTTAAAGTGAGAATCTCAGACAAGAGACAACACTAACTTCTATGAACATGATACGATTAAAAACAAAGTAGTTATTGACCAAATCAACACCTGAGTCAGCGCTGTTCACCAATGTCTTACGACACGTTTTATCAATATACTTGTTTAGATCGATTGCCAAATTCTTGCAATTAGGATATTACTTTTTGGTATTTTACTCCGCTGGAATTATATTTCGCCACTTTTTCGTATTTCTTCAGTGATATTAGTTATTTATTTTCGTAGTATCAGTTGATAGGACACGTGGGCTTCAATTATTAGTTGTGAAAACTTTAGCAGACATTTAAGCTGACTGGCAATAGTTATAAATAGCATCCGCTCAATCCCACTGTCTTAGTGTCTTTGTCCTCCAACCACCCTCTCTGTTGTCGCCATTCAACGGCTGAATCAGATTTCAAAGTCTGATTGATATATTTATGTCATCTTAATTTTTTTTCTTCTTCCTACACAGATATTGGCGATTGCTTCAAACTTTGGTGTGATTTCGCACAGAATTGGTCTCAAATTCAATTCAGTGCTTATTTAGAAACCCAATGGTATTAAAGAGAAACCCTGAAATTATTCCTCGTATATCTTCTAATAGACTTCAACAAATTTGCTCAAGGCATTCTTTCTCAAAGAATTGATTTTTCTATAACATTCACACCAAACTTCATCCCAACCGCAAACTTCATGTTCATTATACCTTCTCTGATGTCTACATTTGATGTATCTTTCTATCGCTCTCCCTTTCATTCTCCCACGCTCACTTTCACCCTTTCTCTCATCTATTACATAGTTCGGATACGATGCGAAATAAATAGTTACTTCAACAGAGCCAATACAGTAGAAGGTTAAATGGTACCTGTGTACGTGGAAAGGCAGATTATGTATTCAAACACTCCACACACATATATCCATTTGTATATGTGTGTGAAGAAATATATCTGTGTGTATGTGTTTGTATCTGTGTGTGTGTGCGCGTGCGCATATAGTTATAATAGTGTCCATTGCACTGAAAATCATCATCGTTTTTCATTAACTTTCTTTCGCAGTTTGTATGTAATTCGTAGTACGGCGTTCCAAATACTAGATTTAGTTATTTACCTTTACGTGAGTTCAACTTCCGATGAGATATAGTTTGCAATATATTATAGAGTAACATTTGTTTCAAGCTGTAGCACAAGGCCAGCAATTTCAGGGGAGTGTGTAAATTGATTAAATGAGCTCCAGTGCTTAACTGGTACTTATTTTATCAACCCGAAAGGGTATGAGAGGTAAAAGTCAACATCGGCCTAATTTGAACTCAAAACGTACAGACAGACGAAATGCCGTTAAGCATTTTACCCGGCGTGCTAACGATTCTGCCACATCGCCGCCTTATGAGTTCGAGAGAAATACTGATTTCAAATTTTAACACAAGGCCAGCAATTTTAGGGCAGAGTTTAGATCGATTATATCATCCCCATTGCTCACCTGGTACTTATATCACCCACGAAAGGATATGAAAGGCAAAGTTAACATCGGCGGAATTTGAACTCAGAACGTAAAGGTGGACGAAATGCTACTGAGCAGTTCACCCGTCGTGCTAACGATTCTGCCAGATCACCTCTTTGTTCGACAGAAACATTAACAGTCAGATACTTTATTTGATTGATTCCCACTTCCTTAAAACATTTGGTTCTGTTTTTATGTTAGAAATTTTAATCTATTATGTTCCTTCATAAAGCACATATTTTAATCTGATTCATCTTAGTATTATTAAATATTCTCATCTCGCATCTAACTACCTCTCTTCCATTATATATGCCATTTCCCACATGATTATGTATTTCCCTGAGTCTTTCGCATAATTATATCGTTCTTATAATTCAACATTCGTGAAATATGCAAGTAGGTCTTCTATGACTAACATATTTTTTCCTTCGGTATTTGTAAAACCTTCCACTTTATTCACTTGTCCTTCCATGGCTATAGCTTCTTACACTATTACAATATATATGATACGTGGATATTTTTGTGTTAATGTAGACAATATCTTTTTATAGATTTTTCAGGTTTTCCGTGTCATTATTAACAATATCTTTAGGGGCAGGCGTGGCTGTGGGGTAAGAAGTTTGCTTCCCGGACACATGGTTCAGATTTCAGTCCCAGTGCGTGACAACTTGGGCAGGTATTTTCTGCTGTAGCCTCGGACCGATCAAAGCCCTCTGAGTGGATTGCATAGATGGAAGCTGAAAGAAGCCTGTCGTATATATATATATATAT
>NC_068992.1:26855001-26858757 GCF_001194135.2 Octopus bimaculoides
CTAGCGGTTCGGCAAAAGTGGCCGATAGAAGAAGTACTAGGTTTTACAAAAAAAAAACCCAAAAAATTCTTCAAGGAGGTGCCCAAGTCCAGTGACTGAAACAAGTAAAGAATAAAAAACACTTAAACATATACAGTTTCACACATACACATATACATAAATATAAATTTATATATATATATATATATATATATATTTAAATATTTTAATTGTGTATTGTATTCATTATTTCATACTTAAAATTTCAAATGCAAATTTCCATACTTTCTCCATCTATTTCTCTTAATTAATAGCTGATTAAGTTTTAGAGCTTTAATTGTCAATGTTAGTGTAGCTATTGTTTTTTGTCAGCATCGTCTTATCAACTAATATACATGATATTTCTTCATATCATTGTAATTAAATGTATACATACCACTACTTAGCTTCCTAACAGAAGTTCTGTTTTGAACATAGCAATTAAATTTAAGTTTACAATATTTTTGCCGTTTAACACGAGATAGTATACTTTTTAAAAACTTTAAAAATTGAATTTATATCACAATTTATTTGCCGTTAGTTACACTGTTTAATTTTTAAAAAATTCAATATCATTAACCGAGGAAAATTATTTCTGATTTAATTATACATTCTGATTTACGTTACTTAATCTATTTTTCAGTAGCTTCAATTTTATGAAATTTTACGCAGTCTTGTGACTCAACCGTTATCTAACTGCGTAATGGTAATTCTGCTTGTAGTTATGCGTTATTCATTTAGTATTATTAACATAAAATAATTATTTGTTCAGTATCTTCATCTGTGGAAAATTATCCCTGGTTTTAAAGTAATATATTATTTTGTTTATTCATTTACTTAATTGTCATTAACCGTACCGCCCATAGAGTTGTGCCTGATCAAATGGTTCAATAATGCAATCAATGATAATATAAAAGAATTATAGCAATGATACTCTCCAAATTGGAACAGTTTAGTCACTGATGTATTTATTTCTTTATTTTATCCCCCATATATTCATTGAATTTTTCATTTACGTTATTATATTTAATCATGCACCAAAGTCAGTTCCTGGTGATGATCTTATTGACGTTGTATTTGTTTGATAACATAATCCTGTGAGTTACTGACCTGAGAAAAAATATCCTTAATTTTAATGTCTAATAAAAGTTTTAGACATAAACTTTTATGTATTAACATTTTTTCCATGAAATTTAACTTATATAGTTATCACGTTGTAGCCATCCGTCGGTTACGACGACGAATGTTCCAGTTGATCCGATCCACGGAACAGCCTGCTCGTGAAATTAACGTGCAAGTGGCTGAGCACTCCACAGACACGTGTACACTTAACGTATTTTTCGGGGAGTTTCAGCGTGACACAGAGTGTAACAAGACTGGCCCTTTGAAATACAGGTACAACTGAAACAGGAAGAAAGAGTGAGAGAAAGTTGTGGTGAAAGAGTACAGCAGGGTTCACCACCACCCACTACCGGAACCTCGTACAGCTTTAGGTGTTTTCACTCAATAAACACTCCGGACGCTCAGTCTGGGAATCGAAGCCGCGATGCTATGGCCACGAGTCCGATGCCCTAACCACTGGGCCATTGCGCCTCTATATAGTTATCATAAATATAACGGTTTTGTAATTATCAATAGATGCTGCTAATTAGGAAGATTCTAATAATCCTTTCTACTATAGGTACAAGGCTTGAAATTTTGGAGAAGGAGGAAATTCGATTACATTAACTTCATTGCTTAACTGGTATTTATCTCAACGACCCCGTAAGAATGAAAGGCAAAGTCGATCTCGATGGAATTTGAAATCAGAATGTAAAACCAGAAGTGTTGCTAAGCATTTTCTCCGGCATGCTGACGATTTTGCAGGTTCGATCCCTCGGGGTAGATGTTCATAATAATACGCATAATTGTAATGTATAGAAATGAAACCAAAATAGTGGCTACAGATTTTGGCACAAGGCCTGAAGTATTCTTTACTACTCTAGGCACAAGGCCTGCAATTTTGGAGGAGGGGGCCAGTCGATTAGATCGACCCCAGTACGCAACTAGTACTTAATTTATCGACCCAGAAAGGATGAAAGACAAAGTCGACCTCGGCGGAATTCGAACTCAGAACGTAGCGGCAGACGAAATACCACGAAGCATTTCGCCTGGCGAGCTAACGTTTCTGCCAGTTCGCCACCTTCCAAGGCCTGAAATATTGAACGAGAGGTTAAGTCGATAACAACAACTCGATTGCTCAATGCCCAACTGATACTTTATTATAGCCACTACGCTGTATCTCCCAGAGAACTACGTTAACGGTACACGTGCCTGTGGAGTGCTCAGCCACTTGCACGTTAATTTCACGAGCAGGCTGTTCCGTTGATCGGAGCAACCGTAACACTCGTCGTCGTAGCCGACGGAGTGCCGCGGATTATTACTATTGTTGTTGTTGTTGTTGTTATTAGTATTCTTGTTATTATGTATTGAATGTGCCTCGCTTCGGTTTGTAGAACGATTTTTTCTATTGGAAATAAGCTGTTTTGTTAAGACTTTTTTTGACATTTCCTAAAATAAGAACAGAATGACAGACGAATGCGAAAGTCACAAGAATGGTAATAATAACACAAGTATAATGTTAGCAATAACAACAGCAAAAACTAAGAGGACAAAATTAACAAATAAAAGAAAACAGCAACGGAAACAAAGACTACAACGGCAGCAGCAGCAATTGAGGGAGCAACGGCAGCAGTAGTATAACAACAGCAACAACAGTTACAGCAACATAATAAAAAAAAACTATAACATCAGTAAGAGCAATAAGAACGTCATTAACAGCAAAGTTACCTTCCTTGGATTAACTTCTAAAGGGGAACTATACAGCCTCTCGGCGTTGAAGACAAGTGAACCAAATGAGAAGGCCTTCTACATTTCTGAAAATAAAGGGGAGAAGGATAGCGTTTCCAATCCTCCTGAAACTCTAGATACAACCGCTGGTAAGACTGTACTATCCCCGAGTTTGTTTATAAATTTGTTGCCTGCGGGGAACATTTTACATCGTCTCTAATGTAAGGCAGGACATATAGGACAAGGCAGTTCTTACCTCATATATTTCTTGATTGGAAGATACGAACATCTTTAACTCTAAACGATCCGAGCCCAAAATTCCTCTATCTGTCATATATGTTAATTGATTAGTTCAGTACATCTTAAGCTGCAATACATTCAATTGAATAACCGTGGGATATTATTTATATTACAAACTTTGAATGTAATTATTGTAAGGTCGACATTGTTACAATATACAAATAGCCCACTTCTGTAAATTTACTGGTAACTCAGGTATAAAATTTCTCTGTCTCTTCAAAAAGCGTTTGTTTTGTAATTTTTGTTTTTTGTAGTTATGGTTGAGGATTTGGTTGAGCGAATATCAAATAAGTTAGATGAATGCTGCGTAATGATTAATTAATCTTTCTCTTGACATTGTCAGAAGTCATTCAAGGTATACATTGATGTTACACTATTCTAATATTTGTTCTACATTCTTAATTTCTAATTATCTCGTAATTATTTCCTATTCTCTGTAGTTTTTATCATATATTTTCCCATTTCCTCGTTTCCATACAAAGCCGAGATTTTCATTCATCCTCATGAACATAAATATTTTCTATCTCTATAATATGCTTCTCAAAAATATTTTCTATTTTCATTTCATCGCAATATATATATATATATATATATATATATATATATATA
>NC_068992.1:26859098-26863490 GCF_001194135.2 Octopus bimaculoides
ATATATATATATATATATATATATATATATATATATATATATATATACACACATACAATGTGTGTGTGTATATTCTGCTGTTTTTTATTTACCGCCAAGTATTGGTTATTTCTACGAATCTGTTTATCGAGTTCACATAAATTGTTAATAATAGTACCTTTGAAGACGTCTCAATGGACCATTACAGAGGGCACTTTATCACTGATGAAATCCAAGTACGATCGAAACTTATACTTGGTTGATCCTTGTTTTTCCCTCCGCAAAAACATCGTATGTCTGCTTATTGCCTACAGTGTTGTATACTGTAGAATAATATCTATAGATACATGTGCAATGTAGTATGGCATTGGAGGAATACGCTGTTAATTTACCAGTAACTCATTATTTATGTTGTTGCAGATAAAAAAAAATATAGCGTCTATAAGTTTCTCATGAAATATTTCATCTCGTTCTTGTAGTTATCTATTCACGCACAGCTTTATAATTAACTACGATATCGATAAAGGTTACATTCTTTGTTATGCTTTCTGTCTTTCTATAGTTCTTCGCCCTTCCCTGTCTCTGTGTCTCTCTCATTTCCCATCTTGACTCTCTCCCTCTCTTTTTCCCTGTCTCTCTTTCTCTCTCTCTTTCACTTCTCCTTTCTCTCTCTCTCTCTCTCTCTCTCTCTCTCTCTCTCTCTCTCTCCTTTTCTTTCTAGCAGCTTTTTATCATTCTCCAGCTCTATTATTCGTTCTGCATCCTTTCGTCTCACACTTACGCTTACTTGTTTTACTACAATAACTACTAATAGACTGAATTAATTATATCGTTTTTCAGTACAACAGAAACGCAGTCCATCTTCCTCTCTTGCCAATCTTAACTTATCCATTCCGTTTCATTCACTCTCTCCGTTACAGCTCTCCATATTATTATATAAGTCTAGGTAATATATATCGAAGATATTTATCACAGGGCGTTCCATCTCTGACCATATCATTCTTTATTGAAGCAATATCAATGTGTCCTAAACATTTTTAAGATAGCCAAATCGATCTTAAGTCATGTTCAAGGCAAGGTTTGGGAGACGTTTGGTTGATATATGTAGGACATGGAGACAACCGTATAGAAGGCCCAATGAGTGAAATAAATATATCATTACTTTTGAAAATTACGCATAATGATGTCAATAGGCATCACGTATTGCAAGAAGAGTTACTTAGTAATGAATCTTTAGTGGTCTATAGTCTGTAGTCCTCAATAATGTGGAGGCGCAATGACCTAGTGATTAGGGCGGGGGACTCGCCGTCGTAGGATCGCGGTTTCGATTCCCAGACCGGGCGTTGCTCGCGTTTACTGAGCGAAAACACCTAAAGCACTACGAGGATCCGGCAGGAGGATGGGGTGGCAAACACTGCTATACTCACCACAACTTTCTCTCACTCTTTCTTACTCTTTCTATTGTACCTGTATTTCAGAGGGTCAGCCTTATCACGCTCTGTGTCACGCTGAGTCTCCCCGAGAACTATGTTAAGGGTACACGTGTCTGTGGACTGTTCAGCCATTTGCACGTTAATTTCACGAGCAGGTTGTTCCATTGATCAGATCAACTTCGACGGCGTAACCGACGGAGTGTCACGAGTCCTCAATAATGTTTCTACCATAATCTATAATATCCAGTAGTCTTTCTACAATTGTCTGTATAGTTCAGTAGTACTTGCACGTTAGTCTATACTTCTACCTCTACAGCACTCTATACATATCAGTAGCGTCTCTGTAGTAGTCTATAAAATTCAGTAGTGCTATAAAATGGCTATATAGTCTCGCCATAGAAGTATAGTGTTGTCATGAGTGCTTAATCCTCAATAGTACTTTAGCCCCTAGTCTTGGAGTCATAATCGAAAACAATGGGTTATTGTGCAGATACTAGTGAATGGTATAGACTATTATTGAGGTAATGCTGAAAACAACACAATAGTGTAGAGTTAATTCTGAAGACTATATAAGTGTACATACTCTACAGCAGAATAAAGACCACTATCAATATACTATTGAATTCATTGATTTATTATGAATATAGTACAGAGTATAGACAATTTCCGAGGTACCGCTGAGGAATATAGTCTTTAGTAGAACTAGTACAATAGTCTATATCATTCAGTTAGTACATTATTAGAAAGCTATAGTAATACATCACTAATACCTCTTGAATAGTTTTTAGACAGCAATAGTATATTATAAGTAGACGATAATTCTCAGTAATACTTCAACAACAAACTTTACTGAGCAGTGTTATCTTTGTAGCAGTCAACAATTATCAGTAGTGCTTTTGTAACTGACAATAATGTTCAACATTCACCATAGTGTGTTATTATCAGGAAAAGTCGACATTATTCATTAGCGTCTCAACAATAGAGTCTAGCCTGTACGGCTAGACGCTACTGTCTCAGCAATAGTGTATAGTTCTCAAAAGTGTTTCTAATATAGTCTATAATCTCCTATGATGTTTCTGAGGCCGAGTATAGTGTTTTATAGTGTCTCTATGTTAGGTAATAGCCTTCGTTATAGCGGTTTATACTTCACAGTAAGTATGTACCACGCGCTTTTGCGTTCAGTCTCACTGCGCATCGCTTTAGGCAGTTATTTTCTACTATAATCCTGGTTCGTCCAATATATTTTTAGAGAATGAATGAAAACTGTATGGAAGTCATAAATGTGTGTGTATGTGTGTGTACGTGCGCACGCGTGCTTGTTTGTGTCTTTGTGTTTGCGCGCACTACTTGACAACCGGTGTTGGTTTGTTTACTTCCTCATAACTTAGCAGTTTGGCAAAAGATACCGACGGAATAAGTATCAGATATAAGAATGAAATAAAACACTGCATAGTGTGTTTGATCTGTTCCACTAAACAGTTCAACGCAGTGCCCCAGCATGGCCGCAGTCCATTGACTGAAGCCTGTAAATGATTAAAGATAATAATGTTGCTGTTGGAGTATTTATTGCGGTTTCGTTAGATGTTTTTTTTTCTTAACTAGCAGCAGATCTATGATTAAAGATGCGCAATGTTTCACCATTCAATCTGTTTGCGGAAGAAACAAGCCCGGAAAGACTGGAGGAATGGCGGTTACAGAGAACTATCTCAGGCGGCTAGAGGGGAATATAGGAGACAGATATATTTAGGTAGGGGAGAATCAGAAAGGAAGAAGTTTACCAATGTTCTGCGGTGTGAGGACCAAGGGCTTGAGGTGTTTCGAATTGCAAGACTGTATCAGAGAAATTCGAAACGTAATAGAAAACTATAAGTACGAACTACATCATTCGGAGTACCACGTTACTTGAGGGAAGTTTGGGTACTATTTCTAATAGGTCAATGGGAGCAGTGGTGAACTGTCCAGGTTGCCAGCTTTCCCGATGGCAAGTGGGCCCCTGCGCCATTAGTATCCATATATGGGGGCCCATGTTAGTATCTAAGGGGCCCATCCCCACACGTTTGAGAATTTTTTATTCACTCCTGGAAGAATGCATGAATTATTTCAGCCTGGCTGTGTTTGTAGACAGTTGAAAAGAATACTTTAACAAAAAAAGGAATTAAACGATAGCATTGTAGTTTCGGGTGGGCCCCCTTGTAGATGCGGGTGCCCCCGCCCCTTGTAGTTGCGGGTGGGCCCCCTTAGCTCCCTGGTAAATATATATTTTTAGACCCAGTGAGCCACTGAATAAAACTATATTGTCTTCCTACCTTGGCTCCTGCTAATGGTGTTGTTTTATCTTCTGTTTAAACTCTCTTCCTTTTGTTGTTGCTGTTTGTTATCTTCCCTGCTCTTAGTTTCTTCATAAATTATTTTCTTTTGACGTCTACAAACCACATATTGTCGTCTCGATTGTTTTGTCTTGTTGGTGTTCACAGCTATTATTACTGTTTATATTGCTGGCTTTTTTGTTGCTTTCGTTGACTTTTAAAGCTTTTGATATTCTTGTAATACATATTCTTTTGTTCCTCTATTCTGCATTTCATTATTGGTACAGTACTTGTTGTATTGTGTATATCGTGTATATTATTGTTGTCTTTGTTGTTGCTACTGCTATGATCGTATTAACAGTAGCAACATCATATACGCGTTAGCGTATATTATTCATTGTTTTAATACTGATAATTATGAAACAAATCTGAGAATCTTCTTCAAGAAGTAAGTTGACATCTTACGAAAAATTTATCGAAAGAAATATACGTTCTGTCATCAATCAATAAACTATATTGTTCTACAAATTCTGTATGGAATATAGATTGTCGGCTTCTTCACTTGTTTGTTTTGACGACGATGATGACGATGATGATGATGATGATGATGATGATGATGATGATGATGATGATGATGATGATGATGATGATGATGATGATGAGGAGGAGGAGGA
>NC_068992.1:26863562-26864858 GCF_001194135.2 Octopus bimaculoides
GGGAGGAGATGGGGAGGAGATGGGGAGGAGATGGGGAGGAGATGGGGAGGAGGGGAGGGGGAGGTTGACGACGACGATGTTGATGATGGAAGTAATGTTAGCATTAATGAGACTGGTTAAAAATGTTACGCTGATCAGGATGATGTTAACGACGACGATTGTGTCGACGGTGATGGCGGTAGTCGTTGTGATGGTTGCTATGGTGGTGGTGATGGTCACCACTTTTTTCAAGGATGAAAATTAAAAGGAAGAAAGGAAGTGAGTTGCAATAGAATGATGAGAACTGACAGTATTGACATTAATCCTACTTCAATGACGAGAAATTGTGGAGGGAAATGGACAAGTGGTTAGAATGCTCGACTTGTAATCGTAATGTTGCGGTTTCGATTCCTGGACAGGGTGATATACCGTGTTCTTAAACAAAATCATTTCACGTTGCTCCTGTCGACTGAAGTGTTAAAAATTTGTATATGTAATCTTGCAGAGGTCCGGCGTCTTGTCCAGATAGAAATATACAGGGTAACTCAAAAGTAGGTTCATGGTTATCACGTAGGCACTTTAAATTTCTTTTAAAACATTTTACTACATTTAAATGCTATGCATGGGTGACTGCTAGCATTCCATAAACAACCTTGCCCGGACTTGTGCATAGGAGGGTAACTTTCTAGGTGCAATCTCATGGTCAGTCATGACCGAAGGGGGTCTCAGCAATACTGAAAGACTTCAGAAAAAATCATTCCTCCTCATTGATATGATTGTCCAAACGACGTAGATGTATCTGTCAAGACCTACCAAAAAAACTGAGCAAGTATAAAGATTTTGAAACACATATTGGCAAAAATAGAAATTGGTAAAATGTGGAATCTCAAGACTAAAACAATACCTGTTGACAAAGGTACCCTAGGAATGATAGCATAAGGGGCTGATCCCTACCTAGCTCAGATACCAGGAAACTCCAAAATGGTAGAAATTCAAAAGTTAGTGCTCATGGAAACTGCCACTATCCAACGTAAAATACTGTGTATGTTATATCAAATTTTAAAAAAACTGATAATTTTCTTGTTTTCTTAAACATTCTCTAGAAAATACTGTCTACAAAACCAAATATATGACACCCAAGGCATAACACCAACAGGAACTTCTAACTTGTTGTCTCGTGAAGTCTCTGGGTGAGATTTGGAATCAACTTGTACAAATCCAAACCAAATTTAAACATATAATAGTGATAATAATAATAATAATAATAATAATAATAATAATAATAATAATAATAATAATAATAATAATAATAATAAT
>NC_068992.1:26865124-26870124 GCF_001194135.2 Octopus bimaculoides
GGGAGGGAACTTCCTGGAAAGTTCCTGGAACTGTTTTAAAAGATCCAGGTTTTCATGGAAAGTTCCTATGACTTTGTGGAAAGTTCCGGGGAGAGGTGTCTTCCTGGAATGTTCCGATGATTTCCTGGGAAGTTCCCAGATGTGGGGGCTTTCTGGAAAGTTCCGAGGTTGGGCAAGACTTCCTAGAAAGTTCCGAGGACTTCCTAGGGATTACTCGAAAGTTCCGAGGAGGGGACTTCCTGAAAAGTTCCGAGGACTTCCTGGAAAGTTCCGAGGAAGCTCCTGTAAAGCACCGAGGAAATGAGGAACTTCCTGGAAAAGTCCAAGTAGGGGATTGGACACGTTCTCTTCTGTGTTCCATAGGAGTGGGGTGGAAATGTCCTTTCCAGATGAGCATTCTTCTTTGCCAGATGAGCGTGTTTCCTTGCTTCAATCAGCTTGTTGATTTCAATATTGTTTTCATCAAACCAGTCTTGATTACTGGTCTTGATGAAGGTGATGACATTGTTCGCTGTTTTTGTAACTGTATCACTAATGTTTCTCGATGTGGTCCTGAAGTGAGTTTTAATTTATTAATGATGAATAACTTGTGTTCTATGTATAAATGTAAGGTTAGATGTCCATTGGAGTTGCAATTCTCGAGCCTTCATTACCAATGCCATTTTCCCATGATCCTCTCCTACTCTTACATTGAAGTCTCCTTGTATTTCGGTGCTATGTTGACAATGGCATGACTTAGTTGCTGGTAAAATTGATTTGTTTCTTCTTCATCAGTACCAAATATTGGAGCATAAACAGAAACGAGAGTGATGTAATTCTCTTTAGTAAGTTTTAAATGAAGAGTCATTAGTCATTCGTTGATGACAGTTGGTGTTAAGTTATGGACTTGTATGGTATATGTCTTCATAACAAAACCAACTCTTTGTACTTTTCTCTCACCTGCATACTGGTATTTTCAAAAGAATGTATAGCCAGAACCAGTTTGATCGAGTCTCCCTTCTCTTGAAAGGTGTGTTTCACTCATGGTTGCGATTTCCACATTAACTCTAGCCAATTCTAAATGACTTTCTGGTCCGCTGTCGATGCTATCAATGTCAAGAAGAGTTCTCACATTCCATGCCATATTCCAAAGGCATAGTTTTCTTGGTTCGACCACAGGCTGAGTGGCCTTCTAGCTGCGGCTTTTCAGCCAGGCAGTGGTAGCGACTGCTGACGTTTAGTCTCCCTTTTCTAGGAACTTCCCCGATTGAGGTAGCCAGCGATACTATTAATCAGACCAACCCAGACGTAAATACAGCACCAGGCTCCTAAGTAGTCACTGAATCATAAGAGAACGACCTCCATACACTCGCCTCCAAAGTGTGGCTTCGCGAATAGAAGCTTCCAGTTTGAGCAAAACATGCTCCCATCAACACTCCCTTTCAAAGCCGTTGCGCTTTGAAAGAGCTAGTTGATGATGAAAGAAAACCAGTGTAGCAGAAAGTGCCTTTGACATGAATTTGTTTAAGGTTCACCTCCACTTGTCAGGAAGTGACCCTTGCACTTGATTGTATGACGTTTCTCAGCGACACGTATCCAATGAGACATGGAGGATGCTGTTATGAAACGGCAACAGACTGTCACTGACCCGGTTATAGTTGCGATTGACGGGTTCTGTAGCATGTCCCTCATGCGCAGCCCTCTTCATCCTTAAGATCTGTTGTAATGATCAGCTGCATGGTACAACTTTGGGGTCTTGTTAGGTTGGTTGCTCTGAGACCGTGTCCTTGTCCTAAACCTTGCCACCATGTGTGGCCCTACCAAAAGTTTAGAACTTCCGGCGGAATCGCTCTCAGGATCGCCGATCCACTCAAGCCACTCCACCGCAACAATAAGTGACCATTAAAGTGTATATACATTTGAGCGTACGTGTGTGTGTTTGTGTGTGTGAGTGTGAGTGTGTGTGTGTGTGTGTGTGTGTGTGTGAGTGTGTTTGTGTGTGTGAGTGTGTTTGTGTGTGTGAGTGTGTGTATGTGTGTGCGTATTTCTATGTGTATATGAATATGTACACAGACTCTTAGAATATAATCTAACTATGAATGTATGTAGTAGCACTGATATGAGAATAAATGAACTGTCATTTCCATTGTTACTAGTTGATTAATATATATTCGTGCCTCAGAATACTTGAAGATAGTGAAAAAGATTTATTAGTCTCTGCATGTTCAACTAATCTTCGAGAACAAATCAACGCATAACATTTTCACCACAACACTATCGCCCTCAGATTTTAGATTTTGTAATGTGTTTAACATAGCTGAATTGTTAAAAGTCTAATAGTTTCTCTTATTTTTTCAACTATTTGTGCATATGCTTTTAAATTTGTAAGCCACGACATCGTGGATCCCATGCAAGCCTCAATGCAAATAATTGCCTAGTTTAATGTGTGTGATTTCATTTAAAGAGACAAGGCTACTTTATATATATGACAAGTTCGCATTGGCATAGCCAGTTTTAGTCCCAGTAGCTTCGTTTTCAGGAAAATTGAATTGCTTCTTAGCTACAAAATCTCTACGATGTGCATCTTGGAGTAAAGGAAATATTAGAAAATGACAACGTGTAATTTATCATCTGCAGGTTGAAGCAAGGAACTTTCTTTCAAATACTGCACTCACCATTTTGCTTTTGAATATCAAATTTGAAACCTATCCTGAGGTGTTTATGTGTGATATTCTAGTTACCTGTGTACATATATCAGAATAATTCAGTGCTATAAGAAATAAAGACGTGTGGCCAAACATGATTTGTTGCTTTCTTAAAATCTGACAACTTGAAACGTGAGAGCGTTGTTCAGTTTGTCACAAGTAACATTTCATCCATCTGCTCATAATACCTGCTCCCCAAATATCTGTTGAGTCGGATAGAAATATATAGGAATGCAGCAGGATCTCCGAAACACTCAGTGCCTTTTCAAAGCTACAATGCGTACAAAACATCGCTCTTGAAATTTTACCGATTGTCCTAAGAACTAAGCGAAGGAGACATTCGATAATGTTAGAAATAAAACGAAAAAGTAGGGTGGTAATCGCTGGAACATAGATCTGCTCAATCGGGGCTGATTTTGTGCTAGATAAAAATGATAAAACAAGCATTAAAATAACGATAGCTTGAATCTTCGGGTTCTAGTGTATCAGTTTGATATAGTTAGACATTTAGCTTGAACGTTTACACGCGTTATAATAGTTTATAATGTATTTTATAGCTGCACACATCTTAATATGCAACTCAGAAACAATATACGGAGCTATTGATTTACCTTTGTGTAACTGCTTTAAATCTACAAGAAATAACACTCACATTTACTACAAAAAACATCGTACAATTTTTGTTATTGTATCTTGGGAGAGTCGTGTTTATAATGAATATATGCAGTGGTTCTAATTCACTTCTTTATCTTTATCAGTCAATTGGTTAATTATTAAACAAATTAACTAATCAGTTGTTTGATACACCGTTCGATCAGTCGATCAATCAGCTAAGTTTCTCAACGTCCTTTCGCCGTAACTCTCAAATATCTTCCAAAATCTTCCAAATAAAATAGAAAGTTCCTTCTTTTTAAAAATTGAACCACTGGATATTTTGTACTTGGGTTTAATTTGCCACGGAAACACACAGGATGGTCACAGCTGGGACACCTTTGGCTATGATTCTGCTTCATCTGAACTATCTGGTCTTAAACAACATTAACAATGTTATATACCTAATATACTTAGTCTGTCATTTCTAAAATACACTGACATTATATAATACGTATTGACATTATATAATACATTATTGACATATAAATTCATATTGACTGTATATAATACATATTTTGTGAACCAACAGCTTCATTAACAATAATTAATGAAGCTATTGGTTTACAAACTAAAACACGTTTTACACACGGGAATATATCAGGTAATATATTAAACTAGTTAAGGATTCTGTTTTAAGACGAAGAGGACGATTATAAGCTTTACATATTCTTTTCGGCACAACGCCCGAAATTTTGAGGGAGGAGACCAGTGGATTTGATCGATCCTAGTACGCAACTGGTACTTAATTTATAGACCCCGAAAGGATGGAAGGCAAAGTCGACCTCGGCAGAATTTGTACTCAGAACATAAAGACAGACGAAATACCGCTAAGCATTTCGCCAGGCGTGCTAACGTGTCTGCTAGCTCGCCGCCTTGTTAGCTTTACATATTCTTTTCTACTCTAGGCACAAGGCCCGAGAATTTAGGGGAGGGAGCCAGTCGATTTGATCAACCCCAGAACGCAACTGGTACTTAATTTATCGACCCCGAAAGGATGAAAGGCAAAGTCGACCTCGGCGGAATTCGAACTCAGAACGTAAAGACAGACGAAATACCGCTAAGCATTTCGCCCGGTGTGGTAACGTTTCGGCCAGCTCGCCACCTTATAAGCTTTACATATTAACGCTCATATGATGTCACCAAGTATCCCCCATGACTTTGCTTATTATACATGAGATGGGATATCTCTCGAGTTTTTTAAAGTTACTGCTAAAACGCTTGCTTTAAGCCCCTTTATTGAAAATGTTATTTATGGATGTGAAATATAAAGGATCATAGAATTATATTGCGTTGTCCGGAAAGTTCGTGCTGATTTATAGTAGCTTACCTTTCGACTTATTTATCATGAAACCACATCAATTCTGGGAAGAGGGTATTTTCAAGTTAAAGGAAAGATGGAGATGCATTGTGCAACAAAATGGTTCATATTTGGTTGATTAAAAATGTAATGGCAAATATTTATTGACCGTTTTCTTTCGTTTAAAAATCGACACGAACTTTCCGGACAATCCAATCCAATGATAATATCATTAATTTATAAATAACATTTACCTATAATGTCAATATATATTGTACAGTAACGGAGAGAAACAATGGAACCAGCTACATCTTTAACAGCAGTACGTTTATGTTACCCTAAAATTTACCGACATACATATCTAC
>NC_068992.1:26872414-26880114 GCF_001194135.2 Octopus bimaculoides
AGAAGAAGAAGAAGAAGAAGAAGAAGAAGAAGAAGAAGAAGAAGAAGAAGAAGAAGAAGAAGAAGAAGAAGAAGAAATTTGAAAGAGAAGTGAAAGAAAGAAGATGAAGAGAAGTGGAAAGAAGATGGGAAAACAGAATACGTGCCAGAGGCATTGTCGATGTCTTAATACAAAGAATTTAGTGAAGACAAACGCAGATTCTACTTCATATACAGTCTACAATAATTTCTTGATTGGTGTCACTTTATATAGAACATTCAGTAGACTATGTAACCAATGTCTCTATGCTATCTTGATCCGCTAAAAGTAGTAGCTATTTTTTCTCCGAAAGTAAGCACTGTTGCCTTGATAAGTGAAGGTCTCTATATCTGCGCATTCACAGCTGTTAAATTTCAACTGCAATACAACTATAACCACATTAGCATCCGTAATATTGATTAATTTTTTGGCTTATCTTGCCACAGTGGAACTTGTGTTAATTTACTCTTCCACCATCACCACCACAAATTATATCAGTAACCCATATCATATTCGTGACACAAGGATGACAGAATTTTTTCGTATTTATGTATCTGTGCTCCAAATATGTATTTCGCTAAAATATATATTTCTTTCAGAACGGTATCATTTTTAACAGAAGCACAAAAGCTTGAAATTTGTACGATTGTATAATCATTCGGTTTGTGTATAAGCCTTCAGGAAGTGTGTAGACAGAGATGTCTAAGTATCAGATACAATACTGTGTCATATCCATTCCTGTTTTCTGCAATCTGAGTTCAAATTCTCTCAAGTTCAACGTAATTTTAATCACGTAATGCTTCTCTCTTTCTTTCTGACACTGTCCTTTTCTGGAGGAAATTCATTGACGAGGTCTGAGCTGTATCGGAACGCATACCACGGAATTTGAGTAAGCGAGGCATATTATTTGTGAAGTTGACACTCCTAAGATTTCATCAAAGTTTGAAGAGTGCAACACAAACCAATTAATCCTGTGCTTGAGATTGGCGTTTTTTTTCTATCTACCAATTTAAGGGCTAAGTTTAATGGTGTATAACTAAACATTCCAAGGCTGCTACCACTCTACAGAAGAATCTGCCACATACATAGATATATACATATGTGTGTGTGCGTGCGTATCTGTGTGTGTGTATATCTATATATGTATGTATGTATATATACAAACACACACATACTGTTATATACATGCACATGCGTATAATATGCATATATAGATATACATATGTATGTATATGCATATATAATTTCATCATGCGTATGTGAATGTGTGTATATGCGTGAGTGCGTGTGTGTGTGAATAAATATATCTGTGAATGTATGTGCATGCTGTGCAGATGTGCAATGTGAAAGTTTGAGCGCATTTCCATATGTGTAATTTGAAGGAATGCTGCATACAAATATAAGATAATGAATCTTATACAAAATTCAATATAGTCTTAAGTTAAATTGTATACTTCCTTTGTGGAAAAGCGGTTTCATTAGAAATCAAAGGATTTCCTATTATATAGCTTCCAGTGGTAGGAAATTTTATTGATCCAGATTTGTGTCTGAAGGCTACGTTTTCAACTGAAAGACGTTGCCTTAAGATAAGCCTTTGTAGTTTTAAGAAATAACATCGTATTATTTGGCTTTATCAAAGAACAGAACGTACAGTAGTTAATAGCAGCACCCTCCCATCCAAATGAATCTGGGGTAGAGTTTTGTTGCCTGTATTCGTCATTCCTCTTAATGTATACCACTTTTTTATGACTTCGGAAATGCTATGGATCTTATCATATTGTATTATCCTATCACTAAAAATACAGACATGGATATATGATTAGTGAAACAATTTATATAACATCACTCTTTAATAAAATACTTTACAAGACAGCGTGTGGAGTATTTTTTGTTCAAGAGTGGTGAGGTATCAATATGCATATCTTTAAACACTAACTTACAGTATCTATTAGTATTTGTATATTTATTCTGAGAAGTGAAACATCACTATTTTCAATATTCATTTCCGTGAATTTAGTCCAGCATATAATTTCCCAATAATATGCTGGACTTAATAGTATCACCATTTGGGTCATAAATCACATATGACAAACTAGAGAGAGTCTACATGTCATAACCCTTTCTATGATAAGTACAAACCCAGAAATTTTGGCGGTGGTGGGTAGTCGATTATATTGACCTCAGTATTCTAGTGGTACTGAGGCAAAGTCAACTGCGACAGAATTTGAACTCAGAACATAAATACAGACGAAATACCGCTAAGTATTTTGTCCGGCGTTCTGACGATACTTCCAGCTCGCTGCCGTTTAACCTGTTATAAGCAGCTAATCATTTGGTAAGGCGGAGTTTGATATTTATCACACTATGTATTGGGAAACATGCGTGGTGGAAAGGACGTCCATAAATGTATACGTTCAGAGATGGACAAGCGTAAAACAATAATTAGAACAATTAATTATTTGTTTAATCATAAGGAAAATTCATTTAACCAATTCGATCTAGTGATAGACAAACAAACGAAGCATTGACACTTCTTGTGTTCCAAACATTTTGTCTGCATAAAACTTCTAGTCATGAATGGCTAAATCTACCTAACCGTAAAACAGATGCCAATCGTGATATATAAACAGTGGTGTCACTACGTCCATCAGATGTTAAATTAACACAAGATTATAAGACGTGGTATTTATTCATTAACTACGACGAGCCCTTCACTAAAAAGAAGCCATTTTGTTTAGGTTTTATATCGTCGTAACCATTCTTAATATTAGTGTCCCTTTTTGTACAACAATTGAGTAGTAAAGAATTTTGAAATATCCTGTTCAATTTCTAGCCACTATTTCCCACAAAAAATGCACGAACGTATTGAATATAAATCTTGAAAGGAAAGGTTCACACAGATAGCAGTGTATTCTTTATTCAAGTGATCAGGAAAAACCAGCCAATGAAATTCTCTGAGTCACATGTTCTAAATACTTATAGCTGAAAACAGTAAATACGCATAACAGAACAGAGAAAGTTCCACTGAATTAGTGAAACTAAATTGACAATGAATTGTGGTCACTTCAGCCTGTTGCAGAATTGAAGTGGCCTACTTTACTGAAGATGATAAATGCTATAAAATATTTATTCATGGAAGACAAAAATGTTAAATAACTATTCCATGTAAAGTTTAAAATGTTATGCTGAATCAAGATTTTATATATGACACAAGGTCAGATGTTTAAGAAATTTAGTTCGCAGTCACGATTTTTTGATTCGAAACCAGAGCGAGGCCGCGTGGGCAAATTTCCTTTAAAATAAACTCAAGTCAAGCAACGTGTGTGTGAAAGTGAGGTAACGAAAACTTGGTAAAAGCCCACTGGATAGATTTTGTACTTGTAATTAAATAGTTCATCCTTGCCACATTGTTTCACATAGATTGAGCCTGATAACTAAGTTAAGGTTTTTTCAATTAACAGTTATTTACAGGCTAATTTAATGAACTAGTAGTTCAACTGATTAATCAATTCAGTAATCGTCACTGCAATCGAGAGAAATGCATTGTTTATTATCAGTTGATCATTCTTTACAAAAGAAATCATGCCAGCCAAGAAGGGAAACCTCTGTAGTTACTCAATCTGCGTGAAATAGAGCAAATTTCCTCACATCTTACACTCTGCCATCTTAGAAACGGGCGGAGACATTAGATACATAATATCTGAAGAAAAAATGGGACAACCATAGCTGGAGTACATTTATATCAAAGATATGTTCAGCTAGAGCTCACCTTGGGTAAAACAACAAAAACAAGCGGGACATTACTTAAAGGAATTTAGAAATAAATGCATACAACGAAATAATGAAAACGGTACGCCGATCCTGTTCGTCGGAAGGTTACGTCGTATCTTAATGCATATCCATAATATATTGATGCATATGCATCCACATTACACATTATTGATTTCACAGCAAATACAAACTAGCAATCTCTGGCTTCCTACATTTTTTTGAATCACCAAGACACGTTAACCTTCGAAATAGTTGCAGGATTAGATACATATCAAAAAAACGAAACAGTAAAATTACACAAACCTATGATGTCGGATCAAAATCGAAAACCTTTTACCCAAACGCATTAGCTCAAGTATTCACACAGGAAAGAGAGAACGGAATAGCATAAAAGAGTAGAAACAAGTATATATGTAGCAGGGAAGCAAGAAATATGTTCATAACGACATATTAGGGGTAAGGCATCATGTATAAAAGCAAACCAATTTAATGTGATTAATGATATAAAGGAATATTTATGGAAATATGTCCATATTTATAGCAACCATCAGAGGAGATTACAACCAAGACTTTTTTACGTCTCACTATTTCAAAAGAATAAATTTGTATACTTACATATACACACATGCATACATACATACATACATAGATACATACATACATACATACATATATATATTCTCTTAGTGCAATAACAACAGAAAGCGAATCACTAATGTAAGTAACTAGCTAGCGACTAAAGAATATCGCTGAATATATTTTATTACTGTTCTTGTTATTATTATTATTATTATTATTATTATTATTATTATTATTGTTATTATTATTATTTTTATGGTTGTTGTTGTTGTTGTTGTTGTTGTTGTTGTTGTTGCTGCTGCTGTTGTTGTTTTATTATTAGTAGTATTTTTAAGGCAGCGAGCTGGCAGAATCGTTAGAAAGCTGGACGGAATGCTTAGCGTTCTGAGTTCAAATCTCGTCGAGGTCAACTTTGTCTTTCATCCTTTCGGGGTCGATAAGTTAAGTACCAGTTAAGCACTGTGGTCGATGGAATCGACTTACCCCCTCCCCGAAAATTTCAGGCCTCGTACCTATAATAACAAACGGTTATTATTAGTATTGTTTGCGTTATTGTCGTCACCATGGCTATGATCTAAACTAGTTCTCAATCACTTCAGATTTATAGCAAGAGAAGGAATCATCAGATTGTATCTCGGCGGGGAAAATACTTGAGAAATATATTCATCAAGTTTATAATAATTCTTACTAATGATGACTTCGAAGTTTTACTGTCAGTGGATAATTCACACATCTATTCAGTCACCATGTGTAAAAACTTTGAAGTCATTGTTATCAGCAGTAAATATTAAATATTACACACGTAGCTAGACATTTATTCTTGTATTTTTATTTTCTTAAAAACGTTTTCTTCAAAAGTATATTTACTGAATACATTTTTTTTTTTGTTTTGTTTTCTTGTTTTTTTTAAATATTAGATTGTCTTCTAAGGCGGTGAGCTGGGAGAATCATTAGCACGCCGGGCAAAATGCTTAGCCGTGTTACGTCTGTCATTACGTTCAGAGTTCAAACTCCTCCGGGGTCGAACTTGCCTTCATTCCTTCCGGAATCGATAAAATAAGTACCAGTTGAGTACTGGATTCAGTATAAACGACTTAGCCCCTACCCCGAAATTGCTGGCCCTGTGCCAAAATTTGAATTCAATTTTGGATCTTCTTCTGAGACAGGGTTTTGGCAGGATCATCGGTACCCAGGGCAAAGTGCTCCGCGGCATTTTGTCCGTCTTTGTCTTCTGATTTTAAATCCGGCCGAGGTCGGCCTCGCAGTCCATCCCTTTCGGGGTAGATATAAGGATTACCAGTTGAGCACTGATGTCGATTTAACTCACTGCCACCCCGAATTTTATCGCTTGTGTCAAAACCCCCTTCCGTGGATTGGCAGCATTAAAAACCCTTGCTATGTTTCTTTCCTTAACGTTCCGATTTCGAATCCCACCGACATGAACTTTATCTTTCGACCTTTCTTTTTTGTCCATAAAATAAAGTATTATTCAATTACTGTACGACGACAACAACGAAACTCGTCTCAACCCCCACTACTACCCCAATTAACACCATTTTAGTAAGTTTCGCACGCTTGTGGGTACTTCACTGAAAAGTTAAATATCATTCAGTCAACAGATATCATCCTAAATATTACGGATGAAACTTTTTCTCCCTGCATACACAAGCAATATTTTACACTCAGGCATTTCAAAGAGGAACCACCACCCACTCCGCCAATTCTACCAGGATAGTTTCTTTTATAGAACCTGAAAATTGAATATATACAATATACGAACTCCACACATGGAAGATACATTCCCCCACCCCGGTGACTTAACTCCGCGCACAAACGTTCGAACATGGCATATGTCCAGAATATATTATAATATAATGCAAACAAATTCACCATCCAACATGTTACGTTTTTCTCTCAAAAGTCAAACCCAAGGGAGATAATCACTTAAAGACTGTCATCCAAGAGTAACGCCCCTTGGTGTCTTGTTTTCTTTACGAGATACTTTTGGAAATTCCTGAGATTTTTCGTGCCTTCATGCAAAATGGAGATGAGCACCATTCCTCCATGTGATCGACTTGAAAACCTGTCAAAATATCAAAATATCCTTTTTCACATGAAACAAATGATAGCCTTTATACACAAATAATGAAATTCTATCTACCAATGCGATGTTGAGCATTCATTCTCATTGTTCGACATATACGTGTATATATATAGTTACAGAGTGCGAGAGGTATTTGAGGACACTTAGTTTTTAGTTCATTTACACTTTCAAATTGTTTAATATATCATTTTATTTTTCAAATAACGCTTTCAAGGCATCATGCTAACTAGTTGCTATACATGCAAACCACAGTGATATAGAAATTAGCAACTTTCTAAATATTGCAATGTCATTTGTATACAAAGTTCGGTTGGAATTGGAGGCATGTGATGGCAATATTTCACCTGCATCAAAGAGAAGGAAAAAAAAACAGTTATAACGCTCAGACACTAAAAGGACATCGGAAGTTATACATGTTCAAAACATTATCGATGAAAACCCCACTACTAAAGAAATTCGGGTATCAGAGTGGACTATCAGAACTGTGGTACATCATGACATTCGATATAAGTCCTATGTAATGAGGAAAGACACAGAACGCCGTCTCATCCGTTCAAAACGGTTACTTAAATAAGTGAAAAACCCTCATGAACAAAGCATTTCTCCAACCAAAAAATTTTTTGACCAGGATCAAAAGTCTAACTGAAGATATAACAAGTGGTTATGTGCAGATCCTTCTGAAGTACCCAGAGTGATGCACACGAATTTTCCAGCAACTGTGATGGTTTTAGGAATGTTGAGTAGAGAAGATCATGTGATGCCTCCCCACTTTTTCCACAGGGTCTTAGAATTAATGCTGCTGGATACATTGAGGTACTGGAAGCTGTTATCAAACCCTGGATTGATAAACTATGCAATGGAAAGCCATACGTGTTTCAAAGACTCAGCACCTTCTCACAAAGCCCTAGTCACCAAACAATGGTTGGCAGACAGTCTTTACGATTCTGTAACACCCAACATGTGGCCTCCAAACACGTCAAATTTGAAACCCAGGGACTACTACGTGTGGAGCGCTGTTGAAAGGGAGACTAGTCGTCATCCTCATAATAGCATAACTTCACTGAAGGCCGCGATAGTCCGGTGATGTCCGAAATAAATAAGGATGCAAAGACATCAACACCTGTTGTCAAGTGGTAGTCAAAACAAATACTGATACAAACACACACACATACACACGCACGCAACGCATATATATGTGTATACATATATATATATATATATATATATA
>NC_068992.1:26880563-26881308 GCF_001194135.2 Octopus bimaculoides
TATATATATACATATATATATAATGTACGCCGGGATTCTTTTAGTTTCCCCGCTACCATATCAACTTGCAAAGTCCTAGTTTATAGTAGATGCCACGTAAGTTAATACGCTGAGAGACTGAACCCCGAAATATAGCGTTGCGAAACAAACTCCTTAACACACAAAACCTTATATATACATTCATACATATACAAGATACATTAACAAAACAAACACCAACAAAGAAATAAAATTACAATCAAAGACATCACACCGAAAAAAATCTCTCCGCTATATCAAATACCCATAAATAAAAACCAACCACTTATAGCTGTAATAGACATATAGACATCACGATAAAGCCTGGCTGTTTAATATTCTCGGCGTGTACGATAATATTATCGTCAAAAGAGATTTGGACGATGTATTCTTGTTTTTGCATTTTTGCAATTACGTTAAATAATGTGAATATTCTGTAGAAATATACATTTACACATAACATATGCACTTAAAAGATATACGTTTTCGCAAAAAATAGGCAAAAATATATACTAGAAGCAGGCATGGCCATTTGTTTAAAAAGTTCGTTTCTCAAATTCTTAGCGAAACACTGAGTGCCACATTTGGTAAACACCTTCTACTCCAGCCGTGACTTCACAAATGTCTTGTGTGCGAAATTGTTGGACGGATAGTGTGTGGAAGCTCGCTGTGTGTGTGTGTGTGTGTGTGTGTGTGTGTGTGTGTGTGTGTGTGTGTGTGTGTGTGT
>NC_068992.1:26881965-26883148 GCF_001194135.2 Octopus bimaculoides
ATATATATATATATATATATACATATATACATATTTATATATGCTTGTACATATATGTAGCTGTATATATAAATACAATAGATGTATTAGGGTTCGGCAATTTCTTGCCGAACAACCATAGAGATGATCTGTTTATAGTGATCAAATGTTTGTGTAGACATAAGCTCATTCCTTCCATCAAATCGACATTACGTGTAGAGATGCACCGTGTGTCACATGTCAGATGACGAAATGATTGCTGAGCAACGTGATATGAACTGCTCTGCTCAAGAACACAATGCAACGCCACGTCTGGAAATCGAAACCATGAACTCGCAACCGTTAGTGGAACACTCTAACCACTAAGCCTACACACAAGCACTTACACTAATGTTTTGAGTCGTACTTTCCTGTTTGTATAAGCAAATCTATAGACAGATAGTTATACAGATATAAAACACGTTTGCACACAAACACATATATATATGTATACTTAGATACATATCTGTATATGTATCTGCCTATATGTTCTAATGCGCTGTAACGAAGAGCATAAAATTTATACTTTCAAACGATATGGTTATAAAAACAGATACTCTTATACTCACATATATGTGTACGCATGTGTCTGCATACATATTGATTATAAAATATCATAAATTTTATACACCCCGTTACCGCTGAAGAAGCATACAACACCCGGACATGAACCACCCAAGAAAATGCCAATATTCTTGATGTATGAGTCTCATTTGAGAGGTTTGGTATTTTGGCCAAATTCAGATTAATATTTTATCCTTTCATTATATATTGAAGGAATGAAAGCAATACGGAGACGATATGGTCAACGATGGCGATTATGATATTGAAGTATTTCATTCCAATGAAAAACCGGTGGCATTTCCGCTGCAGCCGCAACTGGTTGTAATCGTGAAATTGGAGGACTATGATGAGGATGGAGAGGATAATTTGATGATGATGATGACGGTGCTAGTGGTGGTGGTAGGGAGGAAGTGGTTGCTAGTTTTTCGTATTTTGTATATGTGTATTTGTGTCGGTATTCATTTACATATGCATTTGAATATCTTTATTTTTGTGAATGATAATATATGCATTGATATATATATATATGTATGTGTGTGTGTGTGTGCGTGTGTGTGTGTGAGTGTGAGTGCGTGTGTACACAAACACACACACATATAAG
>NC_068992.1:26883295-26887589 GCF_001194135.2 Octopus bimaculoides
ATATATGTGCGTGTGTGTGTGTGTGTGTGTGTGTATGTATACATACATGCATGCATACATACATACATACATGCATACATACATACATACATACATACATACATACATACATACATACATGCATATATGTGATTGCAAGATTTTCTTTTGAATGGCCAGCATTCGAACATGCAACAAATAGTCCTTTTTATTTCAAAATTAAGACGAAGTTCATTTTAATCTAAAATATACTCCCCTTCATTTTCTACAATGCACTAACATCTATCTTGTAGAATTCCAAGGCACCTCTTCCAAAATTCGCTTGTCTGTGTACTATTCTGATCTCATTAACAGAATTAATATTTTTCCAGTCCAAATAACTTTGAAGATTGCGGAGTAAATGATAATCCGATAGGGCAATGTCCGGCAAATATGGTGGGTGCAGCATCGGTTCCTATTCAAACTGTTCCAGCTTTTGGAATGTCATCCTCGCTATATCTCACCGAGCATTATCATGATGGAAGAGCACCTTTCATCTTAAAACCAAAGGTCCTTTTTCTTCTTAAGCCGCTCAAGCTGTTCACAATAGATCTCCTTTGTTATCATTTGGTTTGGGTTTAGAAGTTCAAATTGGACTAAACCTTACATATCCCACCAAAAACATAAGAACATCTTTCTTGGGTGAAGACCTACTTTAGCCTGGAGTCTCATTTCTCGTCACCTGTCACTATTTGGTCCAAATATGGCTCAATCGTGATACGTGACAGCAATTAGACTTGGAAAGCGTGTGAGGAAACCATTGACCCAATTTGCTGATTTTACCGATGGCACGGAGTGTCGATGAATGGTTGAATGACCAAAAACAAGCTTCCCTGGTAGTTCCTCAAAAGTTACGATGGGATTTTGTTCCACCAGGGTTTGCAGGACGTCCTCGTCGAGCTCTACAGATCTTCCAGGACGAGACTCGTCTTCTAGGATTTAGTTTCCAGCTCGGAATTTCTTGAACCACAGTTGACACTCTCTCACGCTAATTGTCCGATCCTCATACACGGCATTAATATTCCTCACTCTTTTCCCTTTCAAATTCACTAGCCTACAGGCACATTATTAGAGTAGGTCCATTCTCATGGGCCATTTTCATTACATTCACCCACCTTATAGCAAATGTACTGAGGTGTGCAGCACTTATCTCTCCACCGTCATCTTCCTTTCCAAGTGAAATTTGAAAAAAGTTGATGAGGGATTGGCCGAAGAGAAAAGTGTCTGTCTTCAGCCCTTTCAATCTGGTCCACCATACAACCTCTTTCTCTACTGCTATCAAACAGAAGAAAATTGTCTGTCCTTCCGGATCAATGGAAGGCGGCGGATCGATCTTCACTGTGGATTCGGCCGATAACCGGATCCGTCCTATACGCGATAACAGCTGTTGAACATAACTCTACATGTCAGTAATGCAAGGACACTGTACGAGAGCGTGCAGAACGGCTTCGTCACTTTGCGCAAATCTCGGGTAGATCCGTCTGTCAACACTTCCGTGCCTGAAGAGTTTATCTCGAACCGTCAGTGCCTCCCGGTAGCACTGCCAAGCCGAGGATTTCTAGAAGTTATCCATCGTCTCCTGCTTGAAAGTCCTCCTGAACAGACTGTTCGTCGATGCCTAGTGACTCTTTAAGTGCGTCATCGCTCTTTCCCTCCACTAATCTTCTATAGAACTCGAGTTGATGTTCCACTGGTCGCATTGCTTGACTGGTTTAGGGCAGTGAGTGCCAGGCAATTTTTCTAGATGCCAGTAACCCTGTCTCGGTCTCTTCTCGACCCAGGACTGCAGCTCAGTCAAGGAGACGAGTTGGGTAAAGGCCTGTTTGACAAACAGCGACCACACCTGTTCACCGTTTAGGCAGAATATCTGGAGATTCCACAGCCTCGGCGCATGTCTACGCATCATTATCTTCGGCATGCCCAGCCCTCTGCGTAGATGGTGTTGGCAACAGACAGACCGCCCATAAATGGAACCTGTCTGTATTTTTTATTGTGGGCATTGTTATGCTTTGTGGACTTTTGTGCTTTTATTTTTGTTTTTGTGGGGCCTTTTGGTTTTCTTTCATTTTCACTACTGGAAAATGAGGGGTCTGTTAGTATAAGTGTGTCTGTGACTGTATATGCTTGTATTCTTGTTTATGTGTGTATTTTTGTTTGGTGTGAAGGGATGGGAGAGCTTTCCGTGTTTCGTTTGTTGTTGCTGGTGGTTTTACCGGTGCTGATGTACGTGGTCCTCGTCTCGGTGTAGGCAACAGTGTAGGCTTTTGACTCCTTGTACTTTGTACCAGTTGGGGGCAGTAGACTTGCAAATGAGTAGTTTCTCCACAAACGAATCAATGCGGCCTTTTGCTCTCCGCCATTAAGTGTATCACCGTTTCGTTCTGGAAACGGATGTAGTCCGGGTCATTTTTAATGTTTTCGGGCCTGATCTGGAGAAGTATCTCCAAGTCAATCCCGGACCAGTCCACCCTGACAGTTCTTGTCATCTCTATCGGGATGGTATCCGCCCCCTCCACAAATCCGCATCCCAGAAGCCACCACATATCAAGTCCTGCTGGTATCCTAGGAATGCAGACACATGCTGTACGTTTCCCCATGTGGGAGGGGTACATAATGACTTTGATGGTTTTGCAAGGGGTCATTGAGTGTTTAATATCGAAGACTTCTAACTTAATCTCCACTGAAATTGTGCCACATTTTTGGCCCCTTGTTATGTACTCGGTGTCATCTCTGATGCCCCTCAGCGTCGCATCAATATCTACTTGGGTTATTAATGCCACTCTTTTCGTTTCTGCTGAGATGCATCTGAAAAGCTCCATTCTTTTCTCCACTGCTTCAATTGTCTCTGGCGGAATAGTTAGGTTGGCCCAGGTTTGTTCTTGTCTAGTCAGTGTCCATGCTAGCGCCAACATTTCATCTCTGTTTGTGAGGTCCACGGTGAAGCGTTGCTCCTTTTTGGCTGCTGCTACTGCGAACGTTTTTTTGTTGTCGGTAATCTTCTCGTTGTTTTTGTTATTGTTGTTGCTGTCGTTGCTGCTGCTGCCGTTGTTGTTGTTGCCGTTGTTCTTGCTGATGTTGTTGGTGTTAGTTTCGTCGCTGTTGTTGTCACATTTGCTATTGTTGATGCTGTTGTTGCCTTGCCATCGCTGCTGTGGTTGTTGCTGTTTCTTTCGTTGTTGTTGTTGCTGCCACTACTACAACTGTTGCTGCCACTACGGCTGCTGCTGCTGCCACTGCTGTTGTCACTGCTACCACTGTTGCTGTACTGCTAGTACGGCTGTTACTATGAGGTGGACTTTGTACTGTTCTACTTTCCTTCTCCCTTTCTCTCCTCTTGTATTGTTGCCAGTAACGGAGAGAAGGAGAGTGAAATCTTGGGCAGTCACCAGATTCGTGGGAGGGGCAGTTTTCAAGACGCGCTCTCCCAACTTGTTGAATTGTGTTTGATTAAATTAAATTAAACGACCACAAAACTTATCTGGTGGGCCGAATATAGTCCCTCGAGGAGCTAAACAACAGTAGAAAACCAGTAACGGGTTATTAGTTTTGTGTTGACAACTTGGACTAAAATGCAAAAAAAACCCCAATGTGGTGTAAATAAATGCTTTAAGCTGCACCAAACTGGAGCGTTTGAAAACACGTCCAATCTATCCCACAGTAAATAATAATAATAATAATAATAATAATAATAATAATAATAATAATAATAATAATAATAATAATAATAATAATAATAATAAATGCCCTGATACAGTGCCAGACAATGGTTCTCATGGCTTCTTATCTTAACTGATCGGAGGTGGAATCAAGTATATTGTTTTGTCTTGCTATAAAAGATGGGCTACAACAAATATTCTGCCCAATACCATAGATTTGCCTGTCAGCTGCTTGATCTTAACCAATTGAGCATGTCCCTTAGTGGCTGACGATATGTGCATCCCTGATCACGAGCAGAAGTAGTGGAGAGTATCATAGTAATGTGTTGAGAGGAATTCTTTGGGGTTTGGATAATTCACCTTTGGAAACATGGGTATTTCGTTCGACATCCTCAAACAACCTTTATTCAAGGACTTTTTGAGACGATGGGCTACTCGACCTGAATAAAATTCTAACTGGGCCCCCACCTGCAAGGTCATGTGCTGTTTATCTTGATATGAGATCACTATATCGTGCACACATGGTTGTGATGCATGTTCCTGGTGTACCCATATCAGACGGGTAGTCATGATGTGTATACTGGGCTTCGTATATTTTACCCCAGTGTCACTTTGATGGC
>NC_068992.1:26888532-26889480 GCF_001194135.2 Octopus bimaculoides
TGTGTATATATATATATATATATATGATGCGAGAGAGAGAGAATTATCGTTCTCTATATATCTCTGCTTTTGGATTCGTACGACGTTTACAAAACATATCTTACTGGTAATAAATACATTTCTGAGAATATATAGTCAGGGCCATGTATTCACATACATACATACATACATACATACATACATGCATCCATACATGCATACATACATATATACATGCATATATTCATGCATACATACGCACATCTATACATACATGGAGACAAACGGTTAGTCTAAAAGAGGTGTAGGCAGCAATAGGAGTAAAACAAGTGAATGTGCAAAAGAAATATCAGAACATAAATTGCTATATTTATAACTGTATAGGTAGATGATATATGTATGCATATAAATGTATGCATGTGTTTATATATATATATATATATATATATATATATATATATATATATATATATGTGTGTGTGTGTGTGTGTGTGTGTGTATGTATATATGAGTACGTACGTATTTCTCTACATACATGTGTGTGCGTGTATAATACGTGATGGGGTTCATATGATTTGAAAGAAGTAGGTTATAAAGTTTTCATTAGGAAATATAATATTCATTGGGAAAAGTATTGGTTGGTTGATTGTTCAGTTTCCTCCGGATTTTTCAAGAAAGCAGACTTCTATTGAAAAGAAATGTCGCTTCTAAATTCACATAGGAATCAAAAGAACGAGATATTCTGTAGACGCTGAAGAAAATTAGGCGGAACCTTTGTCAATAATCAGGAAACGAAACAGCCTGAACATTAGCGGTAGTGGTATTAGCTAAAGAAAAAAATCGAGAAAGTAAAAAATGAAAGAAACGGATTAGAGGAGAGAACAGCTACATAAGCGCATGTATGCATGTGTGTGTGAGTATATATATATATATATATATATATATATATATATATATATATATATATAT
>NC_068992.1:26890241-26890634 GCF_001194135.2 Octopus bimaculoides
TATATATATATATATATATGCACATACGAATGAATGAATGGTGTATATGAATATTGGCATGTATGGAAGAGAGTGCGCGACTAAGAGAGAGGGAGAGAGGATGAAGCGTATACGTAAAGAGAAAGAAAAGAACAAATTTAAATTAGAGTATGTGTAAAAGTTAGAATGGAAAGTTAGAATGGAAAAACATGAAAGAAAGATGAAAAAGAAAAGAATGCTGAAAGGAAACAAAAGAAATGAGAGTAATAAAAGTATAGAATGAAACTGAAAGAAAAGTTTATATTTATACATACACATATGCTAACGTATATATTTTTATATACACGTATGTACATACAGAGGCACATACGCACACACATGTATGTATTTATATTTATATATATATATATATAT
>NC_068992.1:26891060-26891452 GCF_001194135.2 Octopus bimaculoides
ATATATATATATATATATATATACGGGACCAGATACTTCAACAACTTGAGCTTCAGTGTCCCACACCTCTTTTATATCCTTCGAAAATGCCTGACAGCCCTGCATGGTGTGGATGTAAATGTCTTTAAAGCAAAACTGGATGTCTTCTTGTCAAGTGTTCCAGACAAACCTACCACACGCGTCAGGAAACACAGATGAGGGCAGCAGCATGAAACTTACTCATTGATCAAATAAATGCCATCTATCAGGTTTCAAATAATGGTATAACTGAGTCAACGGTTGTGCCCCAGAATGATCGCAGCTTTGAAGCTGAAACATTTTTAAACAATTTAAATAATTTATATATATATGTATATATATTATATATATCTATATATATATATATATACATA
>NC_068992.1:26891892-26894920 GCF_001194135.2 Octopus bimaculoides
TATATATATATTTATATTTATATTTATTTATATATATATTACAAGGTGTCAGATGTTATTAACTTTCGAGAGAACGTGAATTACGTGTTGGCATTGGGTTGCGATACTCATAAATGCTGTAAATGATAGAGGATGGATTATAGGAAAGATTCTGTTGTTGTTTGCGGGAAAATTATAAGATTTGCCTTAAATTTAACATGCGACATCATGTCAGTACATAACGTTACTGCAAATGTTCTCCACTGTAACCTTCCTTCACGACGATTCGTTCTATGGATTTGCCCAAAAGGTTATGAGTATGTATATAACGTGTTCTTCTCTTTGTTTTCTTCCCACGTCTTCGGTTTCGAAATCAGACATGCACATACGACGTGCTCCATTCAATAGAAGTATGGCCGAACACCCCATAAATGGTTCCACTTATCTCTTTTTGAAACGCAATTAGATCACTACACCATGTACATATATGTGTATATTTTCAACTGTTCTCTTACTAGAGTTATTTCCCTTATTTAGTGTTTTGAGATGTTCAACACACAGGGAAAGTATCTGTACAAATTGCTTTGATAATCTCAGTTAAGAAAATGGTTCAGTTGACTGTATAACATTTGTGATTCTCTCGTTACCCCAATCCTATAAGCATTTTGGCAGAAACGAAAGCCATAAACACGTTTCCAGAATTAGTAATCTGTCTATGTTGTTAAATGATTCTCACACAGAATTTGATAAACTTGAATATTCCATTAAAAAGAAAAAAAAAGAGTAATAATTATTTTTATCCCCAGATACTGTAGTAGACAGCATCATTTGTCTGAAACTGAAATTTAAACAGATCCTGGTGACCAAGAGGACATATTCACCATTGATCGAGACTGACTGTATTTTTATTGTTGTTTTCGTTTGAATGACGCTTCAAAGCTAGCCAAGCATTTTGTGTATTTGTCATTAGATATCACAAAACAGTGGATAGGTTTGCAGAATATTAAGATAATCCTTTTTCATGCTTTTCATAAAGATACCCACTTCACTTGCAAATGTTCACTTATTAAATCGTCAGTAATTTAATTGTCATTACAATGCTATAGAAGCACAGAGATGTTCACAACAAAGAATTGACATAGCAGACTCCTCAGAAAACCAATAGATATTTTAAATTTTAGAACAAAAAATTTATTTTAACTCCAGCTTAGACTTAATGAACATTTCATCTAATATAAGCACGTTGTACAACCAATATTCTGCAACAATTTTTTTTCTTTCGCGTCAAAAAATTCAATTAACATTGGCTGTCAATTTCTTGTAACTCCGAACTGGATATAAAATTGTATTTATTTCTAAGAAAAAATATAGGATCGCATAAAACTTAAAATAATAGATCTTATGAGATCGTATACATAATGCATTTAAAATTTTGACAAATACGTTAAGCTTCACCTCTTAGTGACTTGTAATTTGATATATATTGCTTAGAAAGGAGTGATATTTTTACTTAAATCAATTTATTTAACTTAAAACAATGTGGCATGAAGCACAAATGACAGAAAAGTGGTAAAATTAGTTCATATTAATGGAAAATTATCAAAATTTTTGCTGAACTCTAAACTTTTTTTCTGTCTAAAATATAATTATTATATCCTGTAATCTAAATGTTCAGTTTTAATTGTATGCATTTAAAAAGATGCTGAGACAATTGAATTTCAGAACATTCAAAAACACAACTCAGTTTAAAGAATTGTATTTGAGAAGAGAGTGACTATATTTTGATGTAATTCAGATAACACTAGTAAATTATTCTTCTCAATGTATCATATCGAATTCCTTTTCATCAAAGTCTTAAAAAATTCTACAATGTGGAGCAAATGGGTGGTTTCTTTTTTTAATTCCTTGACATTCTGCTAGGAACTAAAACATACCGAAAAAATAGTATGATGACAAATCCAATAAGAAATTCAATTTTGCAACAGATTTAAACATTTCTTTAAAACAACACATAAATGTACATTTTTAGAATATATCTCATATGTTAATAGTGATTTGTTTTGTCTATAATGATGTTGACAATAACGTAGCAAGTCCTGGCTAAAGCATAACGAACACAAAAGAACCAGAACGCTACCTAAAAGACAGAGAGATTGGAATTGAAACTCGCATTGTCGGCCTACAGAATAATGCCATCCTATATTCTGCAACAGTTCTAAGGAAAAGCTGTTGAGATTTGAGAAGACTAGTTGTCAGGAAGCATCAAAATAAATGCCTTCTAGCTAAATTATCATGCACTAGGGTAGCAGTAGTGATAATAATGATGGACTCTTCGGTCGAAGACGATGTATGAGTGGTCAGCTTTTGCTGAACGACCTGCACAAATGAGGACGTGTTTATAGTGATCAAAAGTATTTCTTGTATACTCCCTTCATCAAATCGACTTTATCTGAACAGATGCACGGTATGCCACGTGTCGGGTGTCGAGTGATTGCAGAGAAACGTGAGATGAGGTATTTTATTAAAGAACACAGTGCACCACCCGGTCTAAAAATTGAAACCACGATCTCGCGATCGTGAGTGCTACGTTCTAACTGCTAGCCCATACGACCTCACAGTAATAATTGTAATAATCCTTTCTACTAAACATACTAATGGGGTATCTGACTACAGCACTTTTGTCACCCCCACCACAGAACCACTTTCAAGAAATTCATCAGAATGATTAAAATCACCTATCCTCCGTGGCCTATGAAGGCGGCGGGCAATCATTTTGGCATAGGTCCACCAGACAGCAATGCTTGGTCACTGGAAAACTACGAAGTTGTGGCCAGTAAGCATTCTGACTGCAACCGCACCCCGGAATTCATTCCCACACATTTGAACAGATGGATATGTGAATTTGCTGGAGACATTTAAATTTATGTACATCTACTTTGTTGGTATATTTATATAACGGTTATCGTCCTTACTTAATTATCTCGTGGTGTATAAAGTGCTATTTATGTACATCCTAAATCGTATTCATTAACACATTATATGGATATAT
>NC_068992.1:26895602-26897354 GCF_001194135.2 Octopus bimaculoides
AAGAAAGTTCTTTCGGAATTTTTAATTTTGGTTTTAAATTATGTATTTTCAAATTAATTTTCGTTAAATTACTTTGACGTTATATATCACTTTAAAGCCCGTTTTTTGCTATATCTAATCGTGTTACTATTTTTTTTTTTAATAATTAGGCCATATTTTTGGGAACGTTGAATACAACATAGAAAAAAAGCAAATTCGCACAATTTTCTTATTCCAGTTCAAGCTAAGCCGAAAAGTTGAAGAAACAGCTCGCGATATCAACGATGCGTTTGGCCCAGGAACCACTAATGAACGTACAGCACAATGGTGGTTCAAGAAATTTCGTAGCAGTGACGAGAGTCTTGAAGATGAGAAACGTAGTGGTCGGCCATAAGGCGTTGACAACGATCAACTAAAAGCCTTAGTCGAAACTATAATTTACAGCAATTGATATCATCATAGACATATGCCAGATAATTTGCTTTGATAAATTTAACTCCTTCTTTGACTGTATATGAGAAGGAAATGTGGAGGTGCAATGGCTCAGTGGTTAGGGCAGCGGACTCTCGGTTTCGATTCCCAGACCGGGCATTGTGAGTGTTTATTGAGCAAAAACGCCTAAAGCTCCCCGAGGTTCCACTCTTGTTTCTTGTTTCTGTTGTACCTGTATTTCAAAGGGCCAGCCTTGTCACACTCTGTGTCACACTGAATCTCCCCGAGAACTACGTTAAGGGAAAACATGTCTGTGGAGTGCTCAGCCACTTGCACGTTAATTTCACAAGCAGGCTGTTCCGTTAATCAGATCAACTGGAACCCTCGTCGTCGCAACCAACGGAGTGCCATAGTATTAGAAGCAAATACAACATGTATTAATTTTAAGATATAGGTGTCAAATATTGGCAGAAAATCCTCCATCTTGACAGTAGGAAAAGTAGATTAAATTGATTTGAATACTTAATTGGAGCTTTACTTTATTCAGCCCCGGAATCGTAAAACGTCATGTCAACTTCCGCAGAATTTGAAATAAAAACTTAAATTAACTAACTAATTATTTCGAAGTATTTTTGCCCGCTGCTTTATCGATTCTAGAAATCGTGAGAGAGAGAGAGAGAGAACCAGACCTTTTGTGGGTGGCCATAGTCAACGATAACAAAGGTATCTTCTTTTAACAATCGCGGAGAGCTGAAAGCAAAGTTAATGCTACCAGGAATCGAACTCGTTACCAAAGAAAACGTAATTAATGCCGTTACGTCAACGAATTTACCGAATCCACAGCATTAAAATTTGGATTTGATCGCGTTTTTCTCTTTTTGCTTGCTTCATTCATTAGACTACGGTCATGCTGCGGCACCGCCTTGAAGAATTTTAGTCGAACGAATTGCCCCAGTACTTATTTTCATTTTAATCTAGAAACATGTTCTATTTGACTCTTTTGACGAACCGCTTCATCACGGCCACGTAAGCACAGTAAAAACGATTGTCAAGCGGGGGTGCGGAACAAGCACAGACACAAACACCTCGCACACACATTTATACATACATGCATAAATACATACATACATACATACACATACACATACATGCATGATCGACCACAAGGCACTACAGCTTTTTTTATTCTCTCTGTTTATTTTCTCGTTTTTTTTTTCTGTTGAAGAGCGTATGCTCGAAACGTAAAAGACTTTCTCACCTTCCCGAGCGTTAAGCTAATACACCAGTTTGTTGTTTTCGTCTTTTGTTTTCTTGTAAATTCCGACTATATACATATATATA
>NC_068992.1:26897364-26903611 GCF_001194135.2 Octopus bimaculoides
GCTAGACACTAAACCTTTTTTCATTTTCTCTCTCTGCTTATTTCTGTGTTCCTGTCTGTTGAAGAGTGTAGGCTCGAAACGCAAAAGACTTTCTCACTTCCCGAGCGTTAAACTAATACATCTGTTTGTTGTTTACACACCCGTCTTCGTCTTTTGTTTTGATTTTGTTTTTTTGTTTTTTTTTATTTTGTAAATTGCACCTATATATATACGACGGGCTTCTTCCAGTTTCCGTCTCCGAAATCCATTCACAAGACTTTGGTCGGCTCAAAGCTATAGTAGAAGACACTTGTCCGAGTTGCAATGTACTGGGACTGAACCTGAAATCATGCGGTTATCAAGTAAATTTCTTACCACGCAGTTATGCCTTCGCCTAATATAACTACAATAATCGTTGGCTAGAGAGCAGTGTCGGAATAAAGGCAATATTAATTCTCCAAGCGAAAGACAATAAAAACTCCAGAAACTCTCGAACTCTAATCTGATAAAAACAATATATAAAACACTGGAATATTTTATCTTAGTATATAATACGTGTCTATCTGGAAAATAATATTTTACCAGCATAACAGAAAGTGTGATAGTAGAGTATGTACGGGTGTAAAGAGTATCTATGAAAAACTAGGCAGTAATTCTTGATAGCAAAGCAGGAAACGAAAATCTAACTTCAAGCAATTATATGTAATCAAACGTTATCAAACGCAAGTCGCTAGTATACTTCATGTATTGAATTTGTGATCAATACAAGCCGTTCTATTTTTCTCACTTTCCTATCATATAGTTGAAATAGATCATATACTTGGAAGTCTACTTCTATGAAAATATTTGTTTAAAATTACTTCATATACTATTCAGTAGGAATCGGGTAATTTGCTACAGAACATGTTTAATTAGCTACAGGATTTAAGATACCTAGAACGTTAAATATGTATACAAGAAATTCTAATTAGTAATCTCATTGAGTATATTTTATGAATACCTTCTTTGATAATTTCAGTAGTGCTTCTTTTTTATTATTCATTCCACGTTGTTACTTTGATAAAACTGTTTTACGCATTTATTTAATTATACCTTAATTTAGCAATCAGCTACAATTTTCAGCTTTCATCATTTGGAAATTAAAACTGCTTTACATCTTTCTTCCGTTCATTTTATTTTCCTTAAAACCGTAGATTTTATAGCCTTTCTTCAAAAGATCCATAGCCAAAGGATCTAGAATCGATATAGTGTGAATTGCATCTTGTCTAAAATGACAAAGCTGCGGGTTAGTATATCGGGGCAGAAATTTCTTGTCGTTGCCGCCAAAGAAGACAGGCAATAGAGTAAATCAAACGTCAGTTGATGTGAACCCTTAGCAAACAGAGCAAATGTAATATATTTGGAGAGCATACAGCGATACCATCTTGACAGCTTTCAAGTAAATCGAAAGCAAAGGGAAACGCATGATGGAGAATGCAGTTTAAGGGGCAGTAATCAATCAATGTTAAAACGCTAGCTAAATAATATTGACGTTATCTTCTTGAAATATGATGTAAATAATTTAAAATGTGTATAAAGGATCACTCAAGAAGGTAAATAGATTTTAACCTTGTGAAGCAAATATTTGAGTTTTCTCCAAATAATATTCAGAGCACAGTTAAACATTTCGCGGAAATTAAATATAATTAGTGCATGGGCACGTGACTATGATACATGATGATAACCTTATTATATATTACGTTTCCTTTTAATTTATCGAAGAGTAATACACTGTTTCTTAAATTATAAACAATATACCACCATTACACTTCATATTAGTATATTTTCCTTTTAAATTTATTAATTATCTAGATACTTTGTTTCGTTTTCCATTTCTCTTGTAAAATTCACCAATAACTTTTCTAATCACAAAAATACTGCGATTTATATTGATATTTCTTTTATTGTAAGTGATAGAAAACTTTATCTAACGGCTTATGAAATAATTCAACCAATCAAGTGAAAGTAGATGTCACGTTCTATTTTCTCCTTAGCATGAATTAATCAATGATCACAGCAGTGTTCTGTAAGAGCTTTAATTAATCTCAAAACTTATTTGTAAAATGAAACAAAATTTATGTAAATATCATAAGTAATGTAGTAAAATAAGTCACTAAGTACATTGCATTTTTGTAGTGGGTTTGTTGAGAGTAAAGAAATATATTTGATTTGATTTTCTTTCCTTATTAACAAATGTTTACCCACGGGCCTTTGTTTTAATATTATATCATTCAGTTAAGAATGTCTATGGTGATAAAACCAATTGCAAAATATTGCTAAGAGTAAAACTGCAAATGGTGTCATACGCATGTCTAATCGCGTTGTGTAAGAGTAATATTGAACAAAATATTTCGTTCGTTTATAAAAAAAAAACATAATATTTTCTATGGAACTGTTTATTTTCTAGTGAATCAGAGAGAAATCAGGGATGAAGTATATGTCAATTACAGGAATTACATATCGAAATATTTGAGAATAATTATTGTTATTAATAACATAATTCTCTGGACTATTTCGAGCTAACAAAATGTATTTAATGACATATATTAGTTCTACTATATATATTTAAATTCTGAGTTATTTGCTTATCGATTTAGCTTTAAAATTAATTAAAATTCTCAAAGAACACCGCTGTGGTTGTTAATTAATTCACGCTAAGGAGAACATACAAGGTGGCATCAAGTTTTATTTGATTGGTCGAATTATTTGAAAAGCCTTTACATAAATTTGTGTAATACTTGTGTATATATTTCAAAGAAAAATTCCACCATAAATTTCAGCATAAATAGCAGTAGTTGTCTAACTGGAAATGATATTGTTGAATATTTCAAGTTAAATAGACGAAGCAAAGTGAATCTTAATAATAATAATAATGATGATAATAGTAATAATAATAATAATAATAATGATGATGATGATGATGATGATGATAACAATGAAGATGATGATGATAATAATGATGATGATGATGATGATGGTGATGATAACCATGAAGATGATAATAATGATAATAAGAATAATAAGAATAATAATAATAACAACAACAACAATAATACTAATAATGATAATAACAATAATAATAATAATAATAATGATAATAATGAAGATGCTAAGAAGAAGAAGAAGAAGAAGAAGAAGAGAACACGGTCCACTGTTTTAGTGCTGATATTATAATGGAATTTGGACTCAAGAAGTGAGGAATAATCTATCTAAAAAGAGTCAAGGTACAGTCCATAGCAGGGATATAATTACCGAATAGAGATTTGATTAAGCAAATTGAAACAGAAGGATACAAATACCTTGGTGTACAAGAGTTCAACGAAATAACAGAAAAGGAAGTGAAAGGGCAACTGAGGATGGAGTATTTCCGTAGACTGAGGTTGGTGCTGCGCGCAAAATTGACTGGATGGAATAAAATCCAAGTAGTTAATACATGGGCGATGTCATGACTTTGGTATGGGGCGGGAATTATAAAATGGCAAGAGAGAGAAATGAAGAAGATGGATAACAAGACCAGAAAAATGTTGACAGTACACAGAGCCTTCCACCGTAAGAGTCATACCGATAGGCTGTACTTGTCCAGAAGAAAGAGTGGAAGAGGTTTATCAGTTGCCAGGACTTATCGAAGCAGAGGCAAATAGCTTAGGGTGGTATATAAAAAAATGCTGTGGAGCCACCGTTGAAACACACGAAGAAGGCCGGCGTCATCAAAACTCAAAATTGTGTAACTGAACAAAAACAAAATAAATGAACAAAAACAAAAGAAAAAGCATGGAAAGAAAAGAAAATGTACGGTCAGTTTGCAAGAGATGTGAACACCAAGACAGATACAGAGAACCTGTGGCTATGGATGAGGAGGAGTGACCTGAAGATAGAGACAGAAGCACTCATATGCGCATCTCAGGAACAAGCGTTTAGGACCATTTATATAAAGTGCAGAATTGGCAACACTACCGACAGCGACAAATGCAGAATGTGTAGTGAGAGGAGTGAACGGTATGGCACATTGTTAGTGAATACCTGAAAGTGGCATAACACCAATACAAACGACGCCATGACAATGTAGCAAGAATGATCCCTGAAGAGCTCTGTGGAAATCAGGGCCTACAAAGAGCAAAGGCGTAGTATGAGAAACATCAGAAGAAGTCACCGGAAATGAGGATTGCAAATCCTGTGGGATGCAATGAGCCAATGCGATCACTCAACCAGACATCGAAAACCGGACATTGTTGTGGTGAATAAAAAAGAAAGAACATGTATGATAATCGACATAGCACGCTCCGGTGACAACAAGATCGATGTGAAAGAAGAAGAAAAAATAAATAACAATGACGATTTGAAGTGGAAAATACGAAGGTTGCGGTCAATGAAGAGAGTAGACGTGACACCATTAGTAATTGGTGCACTTGGAAGTATCAGCACTCAACTATCAACATGGCTGAAAAAGATCGGTGCAAGAGTGAAGGTAGAACACCTACAAAAATCAGCATTGCTTGGAACTGCAAGAATTCTTAGCAGGGTTCTCGAAGCATGACCAATAAACAAGAGTCACCTTAGTCTGCTGGCTGTGGACAGCTGACACTTTCCATCATACTCAGCAAAATGAGCTGTGAGTTTTCATATAATAATAATAATGGTGAAATGATGAAGGCAATTCAACCGCAATCCAGCGATAAATACCTGGGAATACTTGAGGAATCAAACACAATGACATGAAGAAAAAGACAAGAAGAGAGTACTGCAGCGAATGAGAAAAATATTGGCTTCAAAACTGAATGCCAAAAACATAGTTTAGGTAATAAACTCGCTCGCAGTTACAGGAGTTCGGTATGGCACTCGAGTCCTGAAGTGGACAGAAGAGGAGCTAAATGAGAAGGACAAGAAGTCAAGAAAGCTTGTAACGATACATGGAGCCCATTATCTACATTCGGACACTGATCGCCTATACATGAAGAGAGTAAATGGAGGAAGAGGACTGACAAGTGTGGAATACTGCATGCGTATCGAACTCCAGAGCTTAATGAGATACCTAGCCCAAAGTAAGGAAACCTTGCTAGTGACAGCTAGGAACTAGGTAGTATTGAAATCAGAGAAAAAGGAAAAACAAAAGAAGAAATGCAAAAATGACATGAAGAAGAATTATGCAAGGAGAGACTACACAATCAATTCCATATAGACATAACGGTAGTTGCTGGAAAAAAAAGGTGGGATTGGCTGATGAAACGAACGCTAAAAAACGTGACCGAGATCACTATAGTAGCAGCGCAAGACCAAGCTTTGTCCACGAACTGCAGGGTCAACCTTAGGATTGGGCAAGTGTCACCGCTGTGCCGCATCTGCAATAGAGTGGATGAAACCATTACTAATATCACGACCAAATGCCCTGGACTTGCCCAAAACCACAACAAGTTGTAGTGACACGATCGGATAGCGAAAGTGTTACAGTGGAAACTGTGCGAAAAGTGGGGGCTAGAAAAAGACAAGACGTAGTATGAGCACAAATCGCAGAGAGTGTTGGAGTCGGAGACTAGCAAAATCTTCTTGGATTTCCCAATACAAACAGATTAGGTTCTAGGGCATAACAGACCAGACCTAGTGGTGGTGAACAAGATGCACCACATATGCTATATATTTGATGTTGCATGCCCCTTTGACCCACAAATAGTCAAGAAAGAAGGCGAAAAGATAGGTAAATACCACCCACGTAAGTAGGAAATAGCCCCGCTATGGAAAATGAAGAGGCTGAAGATAGTGCCAATTATTATTGGGTCCTCCTTCGGAACAGTATCAGAAAGCATCAAGGAATTTGGAAAAGAGTGCCCAGTAAAACTGTTACAAAAAGAATGGACTGTAAGCTGCAGATAGCAAGCCCGCTACGCATATATGACTCCAGGAGCTCCAACAAAACCTGTGATACAGTTCTATATTTAAGAGATATTTAATACATATTTAATTATATACATTATTTACATTATATACTGCTTTTTTTTAAAACTTGTTCCAGTCATCAGACTTCAGCCATGCTGCTTTATCACCTTGAAGAATTTTAGTCGAACGAATCGCCCCCTGCAAGTTTTTAAGACTGGTACTTATTCTATCGGTCACTCTTGCCGAAACGTTTAGTTATATATGATATATGAATATGCATAGGATCGAAATAAAGTAAAGTTTGTTAAAAATTGTAGTATGTTAATTTTAAGAGGCACCTTATTTACAAAAGTCATATATA
>NC_068992.1:26904019-26907320 GCF_001194135.2 Octopus bimaculoides
TGGGATCGATCTAACCGACTGGCGGCCTCTCCCAAAATTTCGGGCCTTGTGCCTAGAGTAGGAAAGATTATTTAAGCTTATCAAAAATATATTTCTTTTAATCAGTTTTCAGCGGACTTTGAAACTAAATGAAAACGACAAATTTTGTCGACCCCCGAAAAAATGAAAAGCAAAGTCGACCTCGGCGGAATTTGAACTCAGAACGTAAAGACTGACTAAATACTACTAAGCATTTTGCCCGACTCACTAACGATTCAAATTTTGCCCAAGGACCTGCTGAAATAGTTTGTCTATTTTGATCAAGCGTATGTACTGTACAGCAGCCCACTCCCTCCAACAAATCGAAGTTACCTGAAACAGGTGTACGGTGTACCACGCGTCAGGTGTGGAAATGATTGCAGAGTAACGTGAGATAAAGTGTTTCGCTCAAGAGCACAATACTCCAATCGGTCTAGGAATTGAAACCACGATCGCAAGGTCGAGAGTGCCATACCCTGACCATTAGGCCATGCGTCCTCACAGAAGCTGGAAATACATAAACCAATGAAACTTAGATTTTTCCAGAAGGAAGTTATGAAATTTCAATAAAATATTTCATCCAGTAGGGAAACATGTTTTAACATTGCGAAGATATTTCAATTCTCATTATTTAGAAGAATCTCGTGGGCAGCGAGCTGGCAGAATCGTTAGTGAGTCGGTCAAAATGCTTAGTAGTATTTAGTCAGTCTTTACGTTCTGAGTTCAAATTCCTCCGAGGTCGACTTTGGTTTTCATTTTTTCGGGGTCGACAAAATTAGTACCTGTTGCGTACTGGAGTCGATGTAATCGACTGGCCTTCCTCTCCTAAAAGGGCTACCTTTGCGGCAGAATTTGAAAATATTATTATTTATCACAGGTTTTATTTTCATTATATACATTATTTACATTCGATGAATATTTGTTCTCATCTTGTTTTGTTGTTAACAACAAGATTGATGTATTTAATTTATGGGCATTTGCTGGGGTCTAATGTCATTCAAACGCTCCGAACCCCACCCCCAGAGTGCAAGAGGACTCATAGTTCAACTAATGACTTTTCGGATGATGTAAAACTTGCCACCATTATATACTAAGAGGATACTTTACCTATTTTTTTTGTTTTTTTTATGTGCACATGGTAGTCTCATTTTAATAAAAGTGCTCAGCAGTCCATGCTATGGGTTAAGTAAAATCCGAACACTTCTAGTTGAAGAAAAGGAAAGTTTATTTTTGTATTATTGCAACTTAAATAATAAAAAAAAAAAGCACTCATATGTTTCATTATTTAGCTTTTAAACATTATTTCGTGTCGTTAAACGAACGTGATATGAATCACAAGCCTTCTCACAAAAGAAGCGAAACTATTGCACCTGACATATTTCCAGATTTCTGACGGCAGGATAAAATGATATCTCTCTTTGTCAAAGAATCACGCATATTTGGGAAGAATATAAATCAACGAAGATTTATATTATCAATCCAGGAAAGGTGTTGATTCGAACACGACGGAAATTGAACCGTTAAGTTGACATAACCTAACTAAATAACACAGGGTATTTTGTTTTCCGTACAAAAATGACACCATTTCCCTCAACCTACAGCCATTTTGGTTGTGACGATTCATAGTAATGAAATATAAAATTCAGTAACAGAAGTAAATTTGAACTCACGATTTATCGCACAGTACTGGAATGCCATAACTAAATGAATAAGAGAAAGTAAAAATTTGGAAGTCTTGAATCTATTTAAAACAGATATCCAGTCGTCTCTAATTTTCCAAACCTATGACAGTGCTTACTTCAATAAAACATGTTAAGGCCCCCGAAGCAAGTTAAAGAAAGGAAAGAAGATTTTAAAGCGTATCTAAGATTATATTCTAGCTTTCTGTCGGCAATCTGATTTACTTCTCCATTTACTTATTCCCAGACGGACGTCATTAATTACACAGCCTTGGGTAATATCAGGCTGTATATACCTATAATTCTAAATCTCGGTGAATCTGTGCTGTAGTGTTTATTTAATCTTTATATATATATATTTGTTTGTGCATGTGTGTCTATGTGTAAGTTTGTGTATGTATGTATGTATCTGTATGTGAATATATATAAATATATAAATAAAATACATATATGTGTGTGTTGTGTATGCGAGCGCGTGTGTGTGTGTGTGTTTATCTTTATGATTGTGTACAGCGTGTATATATGTGTACATGTTTTCTGCGTTTCCGCATAAATGATATTACATTACACCTTTATGAAAAAAAAAACATATATGTTTACGTATATATATAAATATATAGATAGGCACATAAATGTATATATAGGTATGTTTGTAAGTATGAATACATCTATCTGTGTTTCTATGCATTAATCGTCATCAAGCTGCTATGCAACATGCGGAATAGTTTGCATTTTATGGTATTTACTCTTGTATATATGAAATCAATTTTGTCGAAGATTGCGCTGGAAACCCATCATAATAATTGATCATGCACTCAACTGAGAAAGAGTAAAAACATTATCTAAAAAACGTATCAACACGAAGCAATCAAAAGAATTATTCTATATAATAGAAAATGTGAGATTCAGGCAATATTCTTCAACAGCTCTAAATATGGAGAAGATCGTCATAGCTCTGTCATTAATTTGATAAAAGCTGTCATCCATGATGGGGTTGACTAGAAAACTTGTCAATAAGTTGTAATTTACCATTTTTAATTACTGTACTTTTCACTTTCTCTGTTTGGCATTAAGAATAATAAAAGAAAGCGTAAGCAAAATTTAGAAAACAACATTTATGCCACTCAACAAAGTGTATTTCCAGTGTTTCTGCTGTTGTTTAAGTGGGGTTGTCTTTAATATTGTCTTTTATTGTGTATTTATATTTGCATATTGCTTGATTACACTAATTTAATTTATTCATTGCATCAACTTTATATTTTGAATTTCTCCATATGTATATATAATATATATGCATATTTGATACATACAAAAATATGCACACACACATACACAAACATATCTGCATTTATACAAATATAAAGAGATTTGAATACATATAAACATGCAAAATCATATACAGACACAAACGCACAGGCAATTATCTGTGAGTATACACACTCAAATCACAGATATATAGCCTGTATGTTTGTATATATATATACATAACACACATATATGTATATATATATATACATCTATGTGTGATATATATATATATATATATACAGATATATAGGGCAGGGAATCGTCAATTAGTAATAAAATTAATAATTAACAATTTT
>NC_068992.1:26907348-26912258 GCF_001194135.2 Octopus bimaculoides
CCGAGTAGCTCAGTATGAAAAAACCTGTATCGGTAACTGCTAATCCCTGTATATTTATGATTATATATATATATATATATATATATAAACAAGAATATTATTGACAGTGACTGCGAAGTTTCGACCAAGTAACCCATTGTCGGACTACGATGCATTGAAAGTAATCTAGCCTATATATATGTTAAGTTAACATTTCCTTGGGTGTATTGTTTTGAGTGGAATGGTAATTAGATTTTAGATTGGGCTGTGTAAGAAAGAAGTATTCGAGAAATGTTCATTCATTACATTTCTGGTTATTGTTTAGAGTGTATTCGTGTGGAAGTTTGTAAGTGGGTGCGCATATTTAGATATATTCCTTTTGATAGGAAATGTCCATAATTTTGGCTTATTTTTGGCTTTTGGGGATTTTATTCGTTATAATCCTTTGCTTTGGTAATCAAAAGATCAAAGGTATAAAGTCGAATTTTTAAACATTTAATAATTAGGTGTCATCTTTTTTTAATGGAATTTTCTAGGGATTCACAAAAGAATACAAGTAAGTAGTTTCCTTTTGTTGGTCAGTTTCTTCACTTGTTCTTAATTACAGTATTTCCTGTTTTTATTTGTAAGGTGGGGGTTATTAGTGTAGCATGTCATGGTGTTGTTAGTATAGAAATTTGCTTATCTTGTACCTTGAGGTTCACAAATGTTAGGGGTAGGTTTAAAGGTGTTTGGACTATGTTTTTCTGTTGTTGTTCATTGTTCTATAAGCAATATGATTAGTATCTCGAACTTTTAAAGCTTATGTTCTATGGAAGCAAAGTGTATGGGCTATATGTTCATTAATATTTTTTCAGTCATGTTCCAAATGTAGATATTTTATAATGTATTAGTTTAGGCCGCAGGGTATATGCGAACGTGGTCCATTATAAATAAGTCGGCGAGCAGGCAGAATTGTTTGCACGCCGGGCGAAATGCTCAGCGGTATTTCGTCTGCCGTTACGTTCTGAGTTCAAATTCCGCCGAGGTCGACTTTGCCTTTCATCCTTTCGGGGGTCGATAAATTAAGTACCAGTTACGCACTGGGTCGATGTAATCGACTTAATCCGTTCGTCTGTTCTTGTTTGTTCCCTCTATGTTTAGCCCCTTGTGGGCAATAACGAACTAGGTATTTCGTCTGCCGTTACGTTCTGAGCTCAAATTCCGCCGAGGTTGACTTTGCCTTTCACCCATTCGGGGTCGATTAAATAAGTACCAGCTACGCACTGGGGTCGATGTAATCGACTTAATCCCTTTGTTTGTCCCCTCTGTGTTTATATATATTTCATTAATGAAAAAGACGAATGATGGAAGATACGAGAACCTTTATTGATCACCACTATTGTTTCGGCCCATCTAGCATCGATCCCTTGCAGGTGGCATAGGGAAATCTGGTTTAGGTGTATCCGCCAGGGTAGATGAGTTTCTTCAGGTGATTACAAGAGGCGTCTCGTTAAAATAAACTCTGTTTCGCAAGATTTCTTCTTGGTCTTTTAATATATAAATGACAAATCCGGGTATGGAGCTTCATACTTATATAGAAGATCGATAACAAATATCAGATACAGAAAGAAGCGAATACACAATACAGAGAAAAAAGTTTAGATATAACTGTTAGTAAATATGGATGTATAAACGCGCACGTACACTCGCTCGACCAGACGCACACACACATACAAGCACAGACACACACACACGTGAGTTGGTGCACATATGCTCGCACACAGAATTGAGTACATATTAATAAAGTCATTGCCAATTACTTGTTAGTGATAGGAGTTTGCTTGGTGAGGGTGTCACGGATTCTGTTGCGCAGTTAACTAGGTCTGGCTGGTATATTTATAACAGTTGTACAGTCATTAATACGAAGATAAATACTGACATAGGGGATGTGTATTTTTTAATGCCTAATAAAACAACCGATAGCGTGTAGAAAGGATCATTTCCAGGGTTAGGATCACCAGTGTAGATAGACGTAGATATTTTGCGTTTTCATCCCATGGTGAGTAATGTTTATTGAGAGACTCGAGTTGGTAATTTTCTCACTTTAAGTGGTATACAATAGCTAAGGGATATTTATGTGATGTAGATAACTAGTTTGGGGAGGCTGCAGTTATTCATCCATACATGTGTTAAAGTGTGGTTATTAAATTAGTCAACGATTACTGTAATTCATGCCCCTATATTGTGCGAAAGTGTATTTAGTAACAAGCAAGCATCTTGATAATCTTTCAAAACTCCTATTAATGATCTTCTGATTGATCCACAAAATGGACAGCGATTCCTAGGAGCACACTCTGCATCTCCTGGAAAGGATATTGTACGGTTGTGCATATCTTATTATGGACCAAGTGAGATCATATTTAATCTTATCCTCCTTAAGTTTCTACACAAAATCATCTAAAGATGTCGACTGCCTCTTGATTTTATTGAAGCTGGCGACATGGTTTCGATATTGGTTCTTGAATGAATCAGCCGTTGCACTAATGTAAACGTTGAATCCTCCCCTTGCGTGTACGGTACACTTATATATGAAGTTGGTACTCATAGAAAGGTTCATCAATGGACATTCTATTTTTCTCTGCATAAACATTTATTCGATTTAGCTACTTTTATGGCTCTGCTGATATCATTTTCCAAAACACTGTTTTTATTGATTTGCGGATGTTGCCGTAGTGGGTGCTTTTCATTCTGGCTGGTATTGCGTTTCTTGACATTTTGTTCCCTATATTTGCTATTCTTCCTATTTTTCGAGTCGAATGTATCCATCAATCCAGTGATGTGGTGTGTCCCAGAGCACCTATGGGATGTGTCGTGAAGCTGTATATACATATGAGAGACGTCAATGGTAGGGAAACAAATTAAAAATACGATAAACATACTCAGACGATCATAGTAGTAGATGAAGAGGGCCGGACAATAACATGATCGACAACTGCAAGCCCAGAGATTAAGTTTTGCCGTATTAGGACAGAAAAAGTAGAACACTGGAAAAAGCAACATTAATCTTAAAAAACGAAAACAGAGTGCAGCAAGGCTTGAAGAATTACTGTTCAGTAAGTTTACTCTACCACATATGCAAGATGCTTGAGTGCACATTTAACAAGAGAATGGAAAAAGGCTTTCCAGAGCCACCAGCCACAAGGGCATGTAAGTTTCAGAAATGGGTTCTGCACAAGCGTCCACTGATCGAAAAAATCTAAGAGAAAAAAAATCTTTACTACTGTGGAAAGTCTTTGACTCAATAAAGACTTAAGATAGGTTAGATTTATTGAAAGAGCAATGTATCGAAGAGATCTTCATGACAGCTATCTATTGGTAAAAGTAGGGATATTGCTATCATACGCACAAGGTATTCAATCGATGTAATGAGGGGTATTCAAAAGAAGACGCCGCATCAACCAAATGTTTCACAATTGTGTAAACAGCTTCAGGATGCTAGACTAGTAGAAATGAGAAATCAAGATCAATGAAAAATAAACACCATCTGAAACTTTGCTAATGACGTTGTACTAACGAGAGACAGTTGAGAGGAGATAAGTAAAATACTGAGTGACCTATTTGCACACACAAAATCAGGAGATGAAAACTGAACAAGAGTAGAACGAAAATATTGATTAATGGTGAAATAAGTGGTCAAATTGAGTTAAAAGAAAATAGACTAAACCACAAATTACCTGGAGTAAGGAATAAGTGCAAAAGAAAAAGATTAAATGAAAGAAATAAGAACAGGTATATTTTAGGTGTGTCACCCGATAAGTATTGTTGGGCCAAGGAATTAAGCCCCCAGTCTACCGCAAAGCAACAAGAATTCTAAACTAATGGATAACAAAATGGTCGCTTATAAATCAGTAGAGAATGGGAGGAAACTGACAGCGTTCGAAAACAAATTAGAACGTTTAATACTTTGTATAAATAATAAAGAAAGAAAAAAACGAAATGGATAAAATAGTAAATGCAAGTAGACTATGCTGTCATCACTGTAGGAGGAAAGTGAGGCAAATATTTTCAAAACATGGCAACTTGCGACAAAACAAGACATAAAACCCACAAAAGAGATAACTGGACGAAATCGACCAATATTGAACGCTTGTAAACTGGAAACATGAAACTGTATGACGAATATTTTCAAGAGCCAAAGCTAAAACTTTCACCCAGGAGTGGATAGACAATAGCTTGTGACAATAATGTATCAGAAACGTTAGGGAGTTAGAATAATCATCCTCTAAGGGAAGAATTGTAGTAAAATAAAGTATGGAACTCATTCTCAGAGAAGTGATATATAATTTAGCTTTAATATTTCAACAGCTGAATAGGCACACATGACGTGTTCATTTTTCTAAATATAGTCGAAGGAATTTGTAGAAGAAAGATATCATTAAAGAGAAAACATTTGCGCAATCAACCATCAAGTCAATCCATTTGAGTACAAATTTATCCTATGAATAAAATAGCTCATTATACATACATACATACATATATATGTATATATACCTACAATATATATATATACATATATACATATATATGCATATATAAATGCCTATATAGGTATATACATATATACATATATATACATATATATATAGGTGTATATATATTTCATTTATACGCATATGTAAATATATATATATTTATATATACATATATATATATGTATATATATGTATATACATACATATATAAACGTGTGTGTATATATATATATATAGACATATATATTATATATATATATACATATAAATACATATATATATATATGTGTGTGTGTGCGTGTGTGTGTGTGTGTATGTATGTATGTATATATATGTATATATATATATAGTATATATGTCTATATATATATATACACACGTTTATATATGTATATACATATATATATATATATATAT
>NC_068992.1:26912751-26916498 GCF_001194135.2 Octopus bimaculoides
TATATATATATATATATATACATGTATATATACATGTATATATACAAACACACATATATGTATATATATATATTATATGTATTTGTATTATATATATATATATAAATCCTTCTATAGTTTCTGCGGAATTACAAATAAAATGCAAGTTGTTTAATAAATTGAAGTTCAAAAACTGATATATCTAACAAAATTTAATAGGGATTCCATAATGGAAATCATGATACGATACTTTCAATGCGTATTGAAAATATATATAAGATTGAAGTTCGGGTTCTCTAAATATTACGCTGAACTATGTGTCTTCATGGATGTTGTATCATGTAAAAGGCAAGGCAACATATAATGTGATGTCTAACATTCTTCACAACACTTGTGTTTAATCTTTAATATAAAATTCTGTTCCTATAGCGATGTTTTCATATCGTAAGTGCAACAGCTCATATATGAAAAGTGAAGTATTCTTGAGTAATTTCTGTAGAATTACAAAGAACGATTAGCCTTGGTGCAGCTCTTTCTATACAGAATAATTTGAAATAAGGCCTATTGCAGTAAATTTCAATGGAACTGTTTTCAAAGCTTTGGATTGAATGAAATATACTAGTATTAAAATATCTATAACTTTCTCGTATACAAGAATTATCAGTAAGCCAGAAGTTGACGTACAGCCTGTGGCACATGAATTATTTTCTTGTGCATTATTTCAAAGCTAAAACACCTAACACTTAATAAAGAGATGAAAATTCGATGTATAAAGACCTAAATGTACAAATACGGTCCATATAGACACATCAGATATGTCTGTTCAATCGATCTATCTTTATTTCATGTAAACACTGATTATTTGTATTAAAACTGTTATTATTTAATAATTTCATTATCTTGAATGCGTGAAAGATACATTTCGATCGGTATAATATCTATTCCACTTCCGATAATACTGCTGAGTAAGGTGAAATATTGAACACAGATCGATTCTGTTTACCACTTAGAGCCGAAGTACTAACTACCGTTCTGGACTTAACCATTTAGTTAAGATTCATCACCAGAATCAAGTCTTTAGTCGTATCGATCAGTAAATTCTTAATCATTTAATTCTTTATCTAGCTCTGGAATATGTTCTGACTATAATCAGGGAATATATTGATAAGAATTTAGGTCAGTAGCATATCCAAATTGAGTTACAAATGTTAAACACATCTTACGAAACTTACATACAAACCTTTTATTTTCGTTTTATAGACAATCATTTGTTTCCAACATCTGAGATCATTAGAATAATATTACAATTCCGAGTGGTAAGACAAAGATAAATGCTGTCGTATGATTAAGTCATTGACCTTTGAAATGTAATCCCCATTTCAATATTTTGTTGTCTATAGAAGAAAGCGTTTACAAATCGAATTCTTTCTTTTTTTTTTTCAGACCAAAATTTAAATCCAAAATGGTAAGTTGGCTTCTATACCAAGATGATTATGGAAAACCAAAATTTCCAGGTTTTGGAAAAATAATGACGGTATTTGAATGTTTACGCTACGTGTTTACACTACATAATACTCAACTTGTATGACGGAAAATACGGCAATATATTTGCTGTGTTTTGAAATGAACAGCTGCTTACAAGAGAGCTTCTACCATTGCTCGTATTTCGATTGCATTTGTTATCTGTTTTCTGAATCTTCCCTGTAGCTTTGTAGCAACGGATTATTCTATTAAACAGTTAAACGGTGAACGTATACAGGACTTTTCGTAATTACATTTAACCATTAAGTTCACTTCATAAGCACACTGGCACTTGAAATGTTTTATTAATGATGCATTTCTTAAAAACAATCTTCGATTGACAAGCTGATCAGTAGCAATTTAGTTTTAGACAAAAAGAATTTTAATATAAAAATATTTTAGTTTATCCATTTTCTTTCAGAAATAGCTTTATCGTTTTGATAAAAGAACAATCATAATATTTTAAGAGATTTTCGAGGATTTTAATAATAAACTATGGAATTTATTGCTCAGCTTATATCCAGTATCTTTTGTCTATTTCGTTTCATTATTGTATATTTCATTTCATTATGTCATCTGAGACGAAAATAGTAAAAATTTATTTTTGTAGTTTTATTAATTTCAATGTTTGTGGGTTGCTTTCTTTTAAAAGTCTACAGATCAATGCACACATACAATATATAGCCAAGTTTCCTTTCAATATTTCAAGATCAAACTGATTAAATCGAATATTCAGTTTGAGACTGCTGTTTATTTTTAAGAAATAAAACAGTAAATGAAGTTTATTTTTCATTTTATTTCTGTCATTTTCTTTTTTTCCCCTTCAGTATCTTTTTCTTTGAGCTTACATATTTTTTCATCTCAAAAAATATCCAAAAGATATCTAGATAAAGGTAAAAAAAAAGTATGTTTAATGGTATAAACAAAATAGCCAGTAGTTATTTATATTCTTTTGTCTATTTCCACCAAATAATTTTCCTTAAAACTTAGTCTTTGTTTCTGTCAAATTATAATCGGTTTTATTTTTAAATTGCTTGTTGATTTGTACAAAATCTATTTCGTCTATTATCTTCAATTGTCCTGCTACCTCAAACTGTCCAGTGGTCTCTGTCATACAATAAGAAATGAAGTATCTTGTCAAAGTTATTAAGTTGTAAATCATTGCTCTCCATGCTATTGGTATTACGAACTCAAGTATGCAATATATCTTTTAAAACAATAGATTCTTACGTTAAGCTTTTCACTGGACGTCAATCTAACGTCTGCTTCATTGAACCGAGCGGACAATCATACTTTCACAAAAAAAAAAGACTTATGCAGCATTACAATTCGGTAAGTTAATCTTACATAACAAAATATACACAGAGAAAGTATGCTTGACTATATACACAAATACTTCCTTAACTGATGCTTATTTTATCGATTTCCGAAAGCATGAAATGCAAAGTCGACCTCGGTATCTTGCCCGAAATATTCTTTTCTACTCTAGGTACAAAGCCCGAAATTTGTGGGGGGGAGGGGGCCAGTCGATTACATCGACCGCAGTACACAACTAGTACTGAATTTATCGACCCCGATCGGATAAAAGGAATAGTCGACCTCGACGGAATTTGAACTCAGAACATAAAGACAGACGAAATACCGCTAAGCATTTCACCCAACGTGCTAACGTTTCTACCAGCTCGCCGCCTTATTTTGCCCGAAATATCGAAATATTCAAATATAAGATAAAATCGTAAACTGCTGTTTTGTTTTCTTTCCGTTTTTCTTAGTCATTTCCAACTTCTATAACTCTATCGTTGTGAAAGTATATTAACAAGTTTAATTCTATTTGGCAATACACTACATCGTCTGTACTATATACCTATGCACACGCACCTATGTTTGTGTGTTTGTATGTGTGTTGTCGTCTGTGTTTGTATCTGTCTGTTCACTACTAAAGATACGTACGTAAATATACTTATGTGCGAAGGCATAAACATATATGTGCATATATGCGTACGTATAATTGAATATGTATACATGTGTGTGTGTGTGTGTGTGTGTGTGTGTGTGTGCGTGCGCGTGTGTGTGTGTGTGTGTGTGTGTGTGCATGTATGTATATATGTATGTGTATATTACAATATTGTCTTCCCTGCTGTTGGTTCATTTTAACTTTATCAAATTTTCAATTTGTCAAACTCAAACGGTGTCACGCAAAATATAGAAATAGATATGTGTACATACACACACATACATATATATATA
>NC_068992.1:26916824-26919070 GCF_001194135.2 Octopus bimaculoides
ATATATATATATATATATATATATATATACCCTTTTTTATTTGGCTCCCAGTGCAGGTGTTGTGCTTCTTGTTTTGTTTTTTTTCTAATGTTGTGCAGTTTGTATTTGTTAAAGAGTTTTGTCAGATTTTTTTCTTTTCTTTTTATAGTGGTATTGGATTTTGACTGATTATTTCAGTAACTGTTCTTCCATTGGAAAATCGACGTTCAATTTGTTTTCTTCTGAGATATAGTGGCTGTCATATTGTTTCACTGTCAAAAGTTAATCTCATTTCGTCTATACGCACATACCATACTGATTCTCTTAATCACAGTCTTTCTCGCACAATCACATTCTCTAATTCTCTAACTTACTTGTTCACTTACTCAGTTAAGTTAACTTGCTGCATTTCTTTAAATCAATCAATCGATAATCGATTTCATAATCAATCAATCAAAGTTCGTTCTTCTTTCTTATACTATGTTACTATGTGCGTCTAGTTATATGTATGTAGGTAAAATACAGGAGAAAATATGCGCCTGTGTGTGCGAGTCTCTGTATACGTCTACATATTTGTGTAATGTACACACACACAACACGTATATGTATATATATATTCATAGATAAATATGTATACACATATGTATACACATACATACATATAGATAGATAGATAAATAAATAGATAGATAGATAGATAGATAGATAGATAGATAGATAGAGAGAGAGAGAGAGAGAGAGAGAGAGAGAGATGGATTGATAGATAGATAGAGAGATAGATAGATAGATAGATAGATAGATAGATAGATAGATAGATAGATAGATAGATAGATATACACATAAGATGCACATGCACTATCGCATATGTATACACACGCAGATATATGTAAGTATGTGTATAAAGTGTGTGTGTGAGAGAGAGAGAGAGAGAGAGAGAGAGAGCGAGAGACAGAGAGGGAGAGAGAGAGAGAGAGAGAGAGAGAGAGAGAGAGAGAGAGAGAGAGAGAGAGAGAGAGAGAGAGAGAGATGAGCATATATTTCTCTTTGCATGTTAAGATATAAATTTCTGTGACAGTAAGTATATTAGTATATAAGAACGTATTTTTGTATGTCATGTTTGCTTGCATGTACGTACTACAGTCAACTAGTAAAAGAGTATTCAAGAATGCAGGTGCATACTTACATACATACATACATACATACATATACATACATCTATATACATATAAATATATATAAATATGTATGTGGTTTATGTATATATATATATATATATATATGTAAAGATCTGACGAAATATTTTTATCTGTAGTTTTCTCTGACAGCATCATCTAAATAATATCGGGGTCCTTCTTCGATATATCGATTTCTATAAACCGATCTGGGTATTGATGAAATCAATTTCTTGTACGTTGTATGAAAGAAGAATACGAAGCCGCTCATTATATAATATATTATTAGTATTATTAGTTTGCTTCTAACTGATTCCTTCTTCTTTTACTACTTCCTTCCCTGTTTTTACTTCATCTTTCTCTACAACTTTATAATGATTATTATTGTTATTATCATCATCATCGACATCGCCGTCATTGCTGTTGCTGTTATTATTATTATTATTATTATTATTATTATTATTATTATTATTATTATTATTATTATTATTATTATTTACACAAGTGGTCGTCGTCGTTGTATCTCACGTTTTTATTATTTTTGTTTTTATTAAAGTTAATACCAGCAAAATTAAAGCTGCTTTTCAAACTGTCACTAGTTTTATTTATTTATTTATATAACGATTTTATCTGTTTCCAGTATTTATTTATTTTGCAGTAACATTTATCCAATTTCAGATAAAATCAGCTAGTAGCAAACGTCAGTCGTACTCTGCATTTTATTTTACTTTTTACTCTTTCCCTTTTCGTTTCTAACATATTTGCTTTGACTTGCATTTCCCATGAATAGCATAGAGTATCATGGCTACTTTCATATAATACTACTCTGCTCTATTCACCTCTAGGTGTAGAAGTGGTATACATAGGCCCGGTACATACGTACTAGTTACTAAAAAAATTAGCCAGCGTTGTTACTGCGAAGTTAAAAATTGCCTCAACATGCAGAAAAATTTCCGGTTGTTTGATGGTTTCAGATATAGTTCTCTATATCTAAGACAACTAGAGAAATGCACACACACACGCACACACACACACACACACACACACACACACACATATATATATGTATATATATATATATATATATATATATAT
>NC_068992.1:26919089-26919771 GCF_001194135.2 Octopus bimaculoides
TGTGTGTGTGTGTGTGTGTGTGTGTGTGTGTGTGTGTGTGTGTGTGTGTATGTGTATGTATATGTATATATGTATATAATATACATATATATATGTATGTGTATATATATATATATATATATATATATATATATATATATAATTTATTTAGGGAGCAGTAAGCAAATGTGTACAAACAAGGAAAACTATAATCGCCATTAAATAAGACTAACGGTATTATAAAAATCTACATTGCTAGAAATAAGAGCTAAACGCTCTGATGTTGCAGTAAAAGCACATAATTCTATGCATACATACCGACAGGGATAGTAATTGCCCGAACAGTTGCGGTCGAGATAATCCCATACTGATCAATCATTTTCGGCTTTCGCCGTAGCCTCTTCAGTGAGATCAGCCCGACTCGGCTTATTCCGAACGGCGATTGCTCTCAGTATATATGTGTACACCATAGAGATATATGGATTTAGCGAATTGCTAATCTATATACAAGTGATTTATGCAGGCAGCAGTTAGCGAATGTGTACCAACAAGGTATGTATATAGACAATTATACAATTATGTGCTTTGACTGCAGTATCAGAGCGTTTAGTTCTTATTTCTAGCAATGTAAGTATTTATAACACCCTCACTCATATGTAATGACAGTCATCTACCTACATATATATATATATATATATATATA
>NC_068992.1:26922031-26925318 GCF_001194135.2 Octopus bimaculoides
TGTGTGTGTGTGTGTGTGTGTGTGTGTGTGTGTGTGTGTGTGTGTGTGTGTGTGTGTGTGTGTAATGTAAAGAAAAATGGAGAATACATCCGAAGGATAATTACCATAGTCAATTCATATTGCCTACGCAGCGTTTCAGTGTGTTGCTTCATCCAAATTTGCACTTTTAATGTATGCTATGAGCATACTACATAGGTTAGAAAGTGGTGACTGCACTTATAAACAGCTGTTCAGCACTACCAAAAGGGTGAATAGTGTTATGATCTAGTTCTTCTGAAATCAACCTATCCCGTGTCCAGTAAGGTCAAAATCAACCTCTGGCTATTTTTAGAACAGAATCCAAGACGCACATGCTATAATTCAATTGTAATATACTTTTCATCCATTACGATGTGAAAAAAATATAAGTAAATTTGCCTTAAGGAGGTTTTTGCTTTCAACTTCATAATGCACTTTAAATGAAACCCCGCGTAGGCAATATGAACTGAGTATGATAATTAATAACTAAATTGATTATCCTCTGTATGTATTCTTCATTTTTCTTTATAATGGTAAAATGTTTTCCCCTATGGAAACATTTATAGAGACAACTAGAATTTCAGAAGTATTAGGTACTAATATCGAAGAACCAACGATAAACACTAGTACATATACACATAGAACTTCCAATATCCTTAATCGATATAGAGCTAAATTGGTGTAGGCTTGGTTAAAATTTATCTCTAGGAAATAAGAACCTCTTTTCATACTAAATTATATGTATGTATGTATGTATGTATATATGTATGTATGTATGTATATATATATATGTATGTAAGCGTGGGTGTGCAGTAAAAAGCTTTACCAACCACATGACTCTGGGTTCAGTACCACTGCGTGGCACCTTAAACCGGTATCTTCTACTATAGCCTCTGTCCGACTGAGACTTTGTGAGAGGAGTTGATAGACGGAAAACTGAAAGACGCCCGTCATCTGTGTGTATGTGTTTGTGTATGTGTGTGAGTGTGTGTGTGTGCGTGCGTGATTATGTAATTAGATACCCCTTTAAGAGTGGGAGAACCACAATTGAGAGTGTGTGTGTGTGTGTGTGTGTGTGTGTGTGTGTGCGCGTGTGTGTGTGTGTGTGCGCGCGCGCGCGTGTGTGTCTATATACATAGACACACACACAACACTAAAGTGAACAAAAGGCGCTATTCTGAACCGATATTGCTAGAACAATCGTCAGGACTACTCAATAGCCATAGAAGCTTCTGTGACTATTGAGCTTTTTTTTACTTTAATTTCTAGCAATACTGGTGCTGAATACTGCCCTTTTCTCACTTTAGTGGCGTATATATCTCTGACTCAAGGTTGTAAAATTATGAATTAGCCACCCATTTTATTTATAAATACAGGGTGCAGTGAATAAAGTGTCCTCTATATTACGCACAAATGAAAGTAACACTAACTTCTCATTTTTAACAGATATATTTACCGAAATTACATGAATATATATCTTAATTTGCAGAGGAATTTGTAGTGGGTAAGTTTAGCTTAATCGGTCAAAGCATCGTGACGCGTAATCACGGGGATGTGAGTTCGAGTCCACAGCTAGCCACCTACACTTTTCTCTGAAAAATAGGGGTAGTTTATCCTGTTCAGGCTATATTATTAGCATTATCCTGCGATTGAGAATTTAAAATCACTTCTTTAACTTTCTAAAGACATCTCAACGCTTCTAAAAGCAAACTTCGTTTGTTTATTTACGTTTGTCGTAATTTGAATTTAACATATGAAAGCGTCTCATATTCCTAGTGTTATCTCGTAATGTTATCTGCACTACGAACTTGAATGTGCAGTCGCGTTTTGATTGAGCAAAAATGGCGTTCTGAAGAATGAGACGAGACACGTTTATAGGGACTGTGAATCTGTTTTGCGAAACAATTACTATGCTAACAATTAGTTGTCTTGTATGCATTTTTCTAACGTAAATTTATTGAGCGAATATTTTGAGGTTGAAACATGACTCATTTTAAAATAAAAATATATAACAACAAATTTATGTAAAATTACATTCACAGTTACTGAATATATGGATAAAAATTTATATGTATGCATGTGTGTGTGAGTGTGTGTGTTTGTGTGTGTGTGTGCATATATATTCTAATTTAGCACTCTTATCTATCGAAATAATTAATCTTAAATCATTCAGTTTACCATTTATAAAATTAATGTCGTTGTGCTTCATTTAACCCAAGCCAAACCTGATTCCACACATTTATGCTTAAATTCACACCAGCCGTCGCATATTGTTTCGTATAAGTGCGCGGAACTCTCAACATTGCTTCCTAACATGCTCTTTGTGAAATTGTAGGGTTTTATGTGGGGTTGATTATGGTACTATTTCTGTCAGAAGTAATAGTTAAAAAACATATATTTATGATTCAATGTAATGTCTTAGCAGTGCTGAAATATTGAAGGTTTCAATAGAATTAATATTGTTGTGCAATAGCATTTTCTAGGAAATAATTTATAACAATAGAAATTTTTAGATCTTTACTGAGAAAATGGTATCAGTGAGAAATCAATTGAAATTTGAAAAATGTTTGAATAACTACGTAAATATAATTACATATTCACAAATTCTTATCTCTTAAAACGTTTAACGTTATTAGATTATATATATACAATAAAACAAAGAAAACTCTATCACCACAATTTATATACTTAAAATGATAACAAAAGTGAAATATAATGCACCTGAAATAACCAATAATTTTAAACATTTTTCTCTTTCAGCTAAGAAATAGTAAGACATACAGAATATTAGGATTATATCAATAATGACTTTCAATACTTCTATGAATGAACACGTGTTGTGTATCTGGGAAACGTGGTGTTAATTATTTTTTATATGTTGCTTTTAACGATAACAAGTATTTAGTTAATATATGATATTAAAGTTTGGTTCATTTAAGCAATATGCAATTTTTCATTATAAATAGCTCAAAGGACGAAGGAATACAAGCTGAACATGTGATACGATACATACAATGTATCACTTTATTTTCTGTTTTTGCTAATTATTTTCATGATACTTAATGAAATATATATGCATATATATGGTATTAGAATCTACATACGATAAATATTGCCTGATAATTGTATCAGTTTTATTTGAAAATTTCAGAATTTAGATATAAGGAGTATGTTGATCCCCGAAGCGGTATCAGAATATAATCACACATATGGTTGTGTGTGTTTATTTATATATATATATATATATATATATATATATATATATATAT
>NC_068992.1:26925399-26928294 GCF_001194135.2 Octopus bimaculoides
CCTGTAGTCAATTTTACTGTATGTATGTATGTATGTATCTATGTATATATGTTTGTATGTATATACGAGTGAATAGACCAACGAAAGAACGGCACTCAACACATTTATTACGAGTTACATGTAACGATCAACACAGTTTGACTTAGACTGCTTGGTACCCTGAGTTTCAAGCGAGTGGCTACTCTTAGGCCATTGGGATCTGAATGAGAGCTCGATTAAAGAGAGTCGATGCTTACTACTGGACGTTAGTCTGCGATTGGTCGAGAAATGTCACGTGGTATAGCGGTTTGATGTTGGTATATCAGCGACAATTAGTTGGAAAATACCACATGGTGAACAGGAAATCGACCGTGTGGTGGACAAGAAATCAGTCGTGTTGTTGGGGGAAGGGGAAAGGGCAGTAGATGTGGGGGTGTATATGTGTATATGTACATGTATATGGACTATAATCAACAGGGCGCCATCATATTAACCCGGCGCCCCTAATATATTTTACACGTATGACTCAGTGGTTAGAACATAGAACTTACGATCGTGAGGTTGCGAGTTCGATTCCTGGACCGGGCTGTGTGTTGTGTTCTTGAGCAAGACACTTTATTTCACGTTGCTCCAGTTCACTCAGCTGTAAAAATCAGTTGCGACGTCACGGGTGTCAAGCTGTATCGGCCTTTGCTTTTCCCTTGGATAACACTAGTGGCGTGGAGAAGGGAGGCTGGTAAGCATGGGCTACTGCTGGTTTTCCATAAACAACCCTGCCCGGGCTTGTGCCTCGGAGGGTAAATTTCTAGGTGCAATCCCATAGTCATTAATGACTGAAGTGTGTCACCCACCTTTCTTTCGTAACTACTGTCATTGGTCACCATGAAAACCAAAATTCATCAAAACAGAATATTTTAATAAAGCTAGACATGTGAGACAAGAAGTTGCAGTTTAATAGTAATAAACTAATAAACGTTATTTTATAACCTTCTCAACATAATTTGTTCAAGTACCTATAATTTCTGTAATACACGTAGAATTTTTTAAAATTAAAGTTTCAATAAATTACGTCTAAGTAATCTGTAGTCAAGCTATCATGTATGAAAGAAGTTAACAAAATATTGCTTCTAAATGATGCATGTTATGAATAACCAGTAATATTGGTTGTTTTTTTCCTTTATCCACCTGCAAGGATTTTATTTCCAATTTAGAAATATTCGAAAGAATATACGACTTCGATATTGGATTTTCATTGTTTCGAACCGATAAAACTCTCAGAATAACATCAACTGTAATGTAAAAAGAGAGAGAGAGCGAAAAAAACTTGTGTCTGTGTCTGTGTCTGTGTCTGTGTAGCTTTCATTTCGTGTGATTGTGTAGTATTCTTTGTAATTCTGTGCGCTATGATGCTGTAACTGTATCAGTGATATATCTGTGTGTAACTCTGTTCAGCAACAATAAGGATAATTTAGTTCAATTTCCGATATAAGGATTTTTATAAACGACTCTAAACGAGTGGACGTGTTGATCAAGGTCACCTTTCTAATGGTGAATATATCATATACAGCTATTTCTGTTCCTTCGGCTCTATTGCTGTCTGCCACTATAATTTCTGTTTTGTTTTTTTTTTTATCTCAGTCATCCGTATAACCGGCACATGTTCTAATGACGAGCGTATATCTTTAATCTGTAATTATCCTGTCGAACAGCTCAACAGGAATACGTTCTGCTGGTTAAAGCATTATAGTTCGGTGAGATTTAAAGCACGTGACAATGATTATTCTAGCATGCTAAACAACAATTGATTTAAAATACGAAACAGGAATGAGTGAATTTTTATTTACTTTTCATGCGAAACAAAACATCAATGACTTCTCTATTTTTCTTTTTTATTTTTCGAAACTTAATTCCAGTAATGGAAAGTTTTATTTTACAACCATGTATGAGTAAGCAAACGGGAATTTTCTACTGTGTTGACGGATATGGTCTGTGGTTTCGTTTCCTATTTGAAACTCCTTTCAATAGCTGAATGTGCTCTGTAATAACATGATCGGAACGATTCTCCATTCCTCCTCTTCTAAAACGGAGTATATTTGTGGGTCACCATTGTCACTGTCAAAATGGTTGTTGAATTTTGTGCTTTGAAATCCAATATATAAAATAATAAAAATGATCGACTAAGATATTAAACTCAAATTTTTTTTAATAACAAGAATCAAAAATAGGTTTTAATTATGATTGTAGAAATTTATAATGCAACTCATCCGGATTTGCTGAATGTGAAACTGGTTGGTGCTTTTGGTAAATTAGAATCAAAAGTTGGATATATCCACTAACCACAGATTAAGCGAAACACAAATGAAAGACGTTAAAGTTAAATATTTGCCCTACTTCTACAAATCCTTTTCGAACAAATACTTGACCTGCCCCAACATGACCTCAGTTGTGTTGGGGCACCGCCTTGAACAATTTTAATCGAACGAATTGACCCCGGTACTTAATCTATTGGTCACTCTTGCGGAACTGCTAAATACACTAACACGGGTTGCTAAAGGACAAACACAGACATAGACACACACACACATATATATATATGTGTGTGTGTGTGTGTGTGTGTGTATGTGTGTGTGTGTGTGTGTGTGTGTGTGTGTTTGTGTGTGTGTGTGCGCGCGCGCGCGTGGGTGATTAGAATGAGTGTGTGTGTGTGTGTGTGTAAAATATGTACTGTGGTCGATTCGTTCAATTAAAATTATTCAAGGCGGTGCCCCAGCATGACTGCAGGCATACTGGAGAAGATTTGGCTTACAACTGTTTCCGGTAGTCGTTATAGGTACATTACTGATAGGTTTACTCAATTAGTCAATTGATTAATTGAGGGATTGATAACTCCTTACTATTATATATATATATATATAT
>NC_068992.1:26928594-26933310 GCF_001194135.2 Octopus bimaculoides
ATATATATATATATATATACATATATATATATATATATACCGATTTTTAATCTCAAGAGGACATCTTCTCTAGCTAATTAACGATGCACAGCTAAATCCGAAATATTGTAAGCAGAGGAGTGAACCTCTACCACATTCTAGCGACACGACCAACAGACCAGCCTGGTTTCGGGCTGTCTGCCTCTCTTAGACATTTTTAAATTAGCACTTGTTCTAAAATCAGCGACTGTCACTTGAAAGTATATATATTGCGAGCAGAAGCTAGCCACTGCCATCTCTAGCAGACGAGGTGTCCAGTACCGAAGAGAAACAAAAATAGCCTGAAACCAGGGCCATATTTATATATATGACAGGCTACTCTAACTTTCCATCTACCAAATCCACTCACAAGTCTTTGGTTTGTTCAAGGCAAGGCAATTGTTATGACCCTTGCCCAAGGTGCCACGCAGTTGGACTGAACCTGGAATCACGTTGTTGAGATATAATCCTGGATAGAAAAGATGATGAAAATATAGTGGTAATAGTTGCAATATATTTGATCACTAATATTTGTAATGAGGCTTATCCGCGTTAATCACCAGAATTATGGTAATACGTTTTCTATTAATCATTTATTCATATATTCCTTTCATCTCGAAATAAAATATTTTTTGTTTAATAGTAATCGATTAACAAATGGAACAATGGTGTTAAAATACTGCAAAGAGTAGCAATTTCGCTATTAATTATTTTGCCCTTCATAAAATGCAGATGTATTTAGGCTGGCAAAGAAATGAGAATATTATCGATACTTCAAGCAGGGTAACACCGGTAAAACGTGGAAGACCATTCTAAATAGGATCCATTCGTAACATTTTTAAACATCTGCCAACTTATGTGTCAAAATTATTGAATGAATTGAAGATAAAAGAGTAGAATATTGACATAAACAATTATAGATATGCGGAAAATTTACTATAACACACAAATGAGCATACATATACATTATCTACGTATATATAAAGATGAAAATGTATGTGTGTATCTGTTTGTGTGTTTGTGTGAATCTCTAAAACTCGAGAACTACAGAACCAATTTCATTCAAATTTTACACATACCTTAGGAAGGGTCCATGTAGTGTCATAGGCCAAAATAATTTTTAACTTCTTGCCTAGTGTGAGCCCAGAGCAATATCATCTCTTCTCCACCATTTCAGTATTACGTGTCAAAAGTGAAACAATAACATCTCTCTATTGTAATGTCAGATATTTTCCCTTTAATAGTTTCACATTAATACTGAAACTATTAAAGTGAAACTATTATCTCACCTATACAGGCATACATATATACATACATACATACATACATACATACATATATATATATATATATATATATATATATATAACATATATATTATGTATATATATATATGTGTGTGTGTGTGTGTGTGTGTGTGAATAAAAATAGATATACAAAATAAAAATAAAAATAAAAGATATATACAAAAAAGGGTTTTGTATGATCGTGTATAGAGGAATATATTATTTAAAAGAGTTCCAACTCTGTCTGTTTTTTATGTTTTATTTATATTATAAAATTAATGTGCGATATAGAATATGGAATATATAATATAATATAAATGGTAAAATAAAATGAAGTGTTGAATGTCTTATTGAATATATGAAATATTGAGTATTAAATATAGAGAATCAAATATATAAAGAAAATCAAATATATAAAGGCGAGTACGTACTTTCATGCCTATTGGCATTCATCAGGCCTCGTCTGACAGACTTTAACATACAGTCTGTTAAGACCATAAAGAAGTCAGCAGTTTGAGAGATTGCATTCCTTTCTGTACACTCCTGCCTTGTCTTTTATTACACAACTTTTGGAAAACAATAGAATGCAATTTAGTGTTCACCCGCATTTATTGCCTCTGTTGCATTTTTGGTATATTGTATCAATAAGAATACTGAGGTCTTGACTACATCGCTAATAATACTCCGCAAGAGAGGATTTGATTTCATCCTAACCACGTTCAAAGGTTGAATAACCAAGTATTCGTTAACATTGAGCTGTATCACGCCAACTCCACCTCTACTACTGACCGGAAAGAGAATCACATCATACAAGGCTCTCATATTTTGACTGGTTCCATTTTGCAAAGAGTGTTGAACGTTAGATTTATTATTACAGTTGTCTCTAATGCTGACCATGCGCATTGAACACACCACTTCCTCGGAGTGTCAGAAATGATTGCTCACCATATCACGTTTTCTTTTATTATTCTGACAGAATATCCATCATTTTATATCCATCGATATGCTACCTGTGCTCTACACAACATTTATCACGTCCTTCCTTTCCGGTATACTTAATCAAGCCCTTCAGTGTTCGATCATATGTCATCAATGACTCTTCCATACAGTTCTCGACTCAATGCTGCCTTTCTTCTCCCAGGTCTTGCCGCTTTTTTGAATTGCTATTAATGCTTCTTGAACTTTGCTTCTGTTCAAGGTGGGGTTGCTGGCCCTACGCAAACCCCATTTTTGCTCTACACAGATGTGATCTTTATTAGTGTACTCTCAATCGTTTGACCTTCCCAGCATGGGTGGTCCCACCAAGAGCTTCTGCATAGCTTTCAGGGTGTACTGAGGCACACAAACTACTCTGCTACGGCACGGACTTGATCTTGAAGTGCTCATTTCCAATGCGGTCTCTACAATTTTAATAACTTCTACCACACCCCATTTCATCTTTGTCAATAGTCTTGGCAATGATTTACGAGCAATATCAGAAAGGCATCGGGCATTTTGCTACTTGGAACCCTTTTTCTATACGTTCCAATTAGATCGGGTTTTGTGATAGTTTGGAACAATCCAACTTTCATAAGGCTATGTAGTTACAACATCACTTTCATAAAGACCTACTGGCAGACCCTTTTAATCTTTTTCACCTTCTGTTTGAAATCTTATACAGGCAGAGAAACCATAAGAATTCCGTCAAAAGGACAGTTTGATAACACTAAATTATGACCTTCTCTATCAAATCGCTGTTGTCTATGGAAATTCACCTATGTTTCAACTTGGCCTCAATTTCAACATCGCGCTTCATACACATCCACGCACGTACACGCACACTCACACACACACACACACATACACAAACAATGTGTGTGTGCGCGCGCGTGTACATACAATCATACATGCAGCTATTACATTCCCAACTATATAATACCAACTTCATTATGCACAATGCACATACATGTGTATATACGCATTCAAACGCATACACCCGTGCAAGTAGGGATATATTTATGTCTATATACATATGTGTGAGTGTGCTTGTGTGAGCGAATGTTTTGTGTGTGTGTATGTGTGTGTTTAGAGACTCATATACACACTACACGCTCAGAAAGTCGCACACACACACACACACACACATATATACATACATATATATGTGTATATATATATATACATACATACACACACACACATATATATATATATATATATGTGCGTGTGTGTGTGTGTGTGTGTATGTATGTATGTATGCATGTATGTATGTATGTATACATATACTCGAATGCAACCCGAGAAGAATACATAAACACTTAATCGTTATCTAGTTTTCTGTCAGTTCTTTGATGCCTTATAAGATAATTATGTGTATGAAAGTTTAAGCCAAGTTGTTATATGAAAGAGGTAACAATAAAATACATAGAACGCATTCGCATTTTCAACCCACGCTATAATCGGATATTGAATAATATTTTTACAATTATAGTGGTTGTAATATAATATTAATCTAGACGTACCATCAAATAATTGTGCAACTCAAGAAACGAGAGTTATTTTACGTACATTTGATAATAAATTCTTTTTAAATATTTCTCTTTCTTTATATATTGCTTTATATTTTTTCCATTTTCACCTCATTGGGTTGTAATAATTTCATATGTTTATGATTAATTTCAACTTTTCTTATTTGATATCTACTAATTTGTTACATAAAAGCTAAATTATACATCTATCATATAACTGAACGTGTAAGAAAAACTGTTTTTACTAGTACGAAATTTTATGGCGTATTTTTTTAAAAATGTTTTTGTGTTGTTAATATTTTAACAACAAATATCTAGACTACAATTCTTCTTAATGGATCTGGTAAGACGAATAATGTTAGAAGTAGCTATTAATTTCCTAAACCTTCATTTGTTTTAACAATATCTGTTTAAACTATTTGCCTTCATCAAAATGCTATTGAATAACATGTCGCGCAACAGCATAAGTAATGTAGATGATATCTAAGTATATATTCTGGGTGTTGTATATGCACATACATATAGATATATGTGTGTATGTGTGTGTACATATATATATACCTATATATACACATATATATATGCATATATATTTACACACACACACATACACACGTACACACATATCTCTATGTATATACATACAAATACTAGACATTTAAAATACAGAGAGGCCTATAATAGGACATCTAACCCGCTAGAAAGAGCAGCGAAAAACTCTATACCAGTTTTTTGCTGCTCTTTCTAGCGGGTTAGATGTCCTATTATAGGCATCTCTGTATTTTAAATGAATAATTTATAGTCTATTGACTAATTTTTATTCTCGCTGGACCACTGGTGGTAAATAAAATTTCTAAAATTTCTTTGCTGCCCTATGATTTATTAATAATGATACAAATACTAGA
>NC_068992.1:26933764-26934565 GCF_001194135.2 Octopus bimaculoides
AACAAAAGTGGGGACAACGATGAAAAAAAAACATCGCAAGATAGTTAGATAGATAGATAGATAGATAGATAGATAGATAGATAGATAGATAGATATTGATATAATACAGGCATACATATATTTATACATGTATATTTCATTGCCTTATTTCTTTTGCAAAATCTTTGATATGGAATTATGCATTGAACCAGGCGTTGTACCTTTGACATGTTAGTTTCTGAATATATAAAAAACACACGAGCTAGCTTATTTTTATTATTTTTAGTCAACAGAGATTTGAATCGCTAGATATAACGGAGGGTCGATAAATTGGCGTCGGTATTTTTTGTCAAGACTCAGTGCCGAAACTTCAAATCTGTCCACGAACAATTTTACCCAAAATTTTCCGATACATTTATTTTGACAACCCTCTGACCGGAACCTTTATTTTGACACCCCGTTGACCAAATTGGCCATAATTCCTCACCTTTGAGGGTTGGATAATTCTTCAGTTGAGATTTTATCGCATCTGTGGCAAAGCATCTCCCATGGCTGACATAAGTTTTAAACCACAGACTTGGTTAAATCTCAAAATTCGCCCTTCAATGGCAAATTCTCCCCATACCTGTTCAGCCCCGCTTGCACCGAGCTGGGTTATTTGGTCTACATTTCAACAGAAAACTTAGGAGCCACGAACAAGAAGAAGAAGAAGAAGAAGAAGAAGAAGAAGAAGAAGAAGAAGAAGAAGAAGAAGAACAAGATTAAGAAGAAGAAGAAGAAGAAGAAGAAGAAGAAGAAGAAGAAGAAGAAGAAGAAGAAGAA
>NC_068992.1:26936353-26940843 GCF_001194135.2 Octopus bimaculoides
ATATATATATATATATATACATGTAATACTAGCTAAGTAGCCCGTCGTTGTTGGGTGATTTTCACAACACAACGCCTTTATGTCAATTTTTTTAATTTCATGCCAAACCAATTCTCCCCGACGGATTGGCGTCTTGATCAGGATGGACATGTGCATGATCGGGGGTACTAATTCGTAATGTCTTGATAAATGAAGCTTTGGGGTTCTTTTTTACCTTTGGTGAATAGACGTAAAGATTTTTCGTACTTCTTACTCTTGAACGTCCAATATAAAGCTGATCATGGTGTAAACTGGCAAACGTGGATGTTTGCCCCGGTAATTTGGACATCATCTCCTGAATCCGTACAACGGGAGCTCTTGTACATGTATCATCTAATCGATGCATCCTATGCTCGAGTGTCTCCTGAGACCTGTAACGGACGCTCGGCTTCGCATATCATCAACTTTATTCCTTCTCTGTTCGGTTTTCTTCTGAGCTCGCTGCTGATCTTTCGTAAAGATCTTTCGATTCCGTCACCCTAATTGTCTTCCTTACACACATGCATATACACACACACACATACACACAGACACACACACTCACACACACGCACACACATATACACACACGTACAAACATATACAGACTCAGCGTAGGAGATATACATATACAGGGAATGTGTGACAGAGTGTGCCAAAAATATAACGACCCGGGAAAGCGTAAAAGGTAGAGAGATAGACAGATAGATAGAAAGACAGATATAAAACGCAAGCATACGAAGGTAAACACACTCAGGTAACCATGAGTTTGAAATTGCGGCTTCTAAAGACATTCAATGTTAGCGATATGGAAGTTGAGTTAATTGTAGTAGCAATTTATATTTTTTGATTAATAACCAAACCTCCTTGAGACAGATTTTTCTCCAGAACGTGCCGTTTCGGAGCCATTCGCTGACATACTCATATACTTACACACATACACATACATATATATACATTTATATAGAAGAAATACATAAATATATACATGTAAGTATATATGTATGTAAATATGTACGTTATGTGTATGTTTATTTGTTTATGCGTGTTTATAATCCTGTGTATATGTGTCTGGGTGTGTATGCCTACGTGTGGGCGCGTGTGTGTGTTTCTGTATGTGCGTGCGTGTGTGTGTGTACGTGTCTCTGTGTGTGTACGTGTCTCTGTGTGTGTACGTGTGTGTGTGTGTGTGTGAAACAAAATGTAGAATTATAATAAGTAAAAACTACATTTACCATTACGGTACGCAATAAAGCTTCCTTGTCCTATATTTCTTAACATTTTTTTTAAATGTCTGTGTATATTTAGAAGCAGGATTTTTGTTAATTGTTGAAATGTTTGCAATACTTTTGATAAATGTCGACATCATCATGATCATTACCACCATAATCATCATTATCATCATCATTATCATCATCATCATCATCATCATCATTATCACCATCGCCATCACCAATGATTCTATCTCGTATTCTGTTCCCCCATATTCTTTCCCCTCATCTGCGTCTTACTTCTTTCGCTTCTCTTTCCCATTCCTTCTTCTACTTGTTTTTTTTTCTTCTTTTTCTTTTTTTTCTTCTTCTTCCTTTTCTTCTTTTTGTAATTAACACCTGCTCCTACTCAGAAAAAATATTAGTTTTTTTATATCTCTATCTTTCATTTGTCATAAATGACAACCGTCTTTCTAATATCGAAAACTAGCAGTAAACTTTAAAACACAAACAGAAATCATACTTTTAAAGTAAGACTTTATGTTTTACATCCTGTAAATATCCATTTTTTCCTTCTTGAGGTCAATTAAAGAACTCCAATATGTACCATGGAGAAACTATTCCTTGCGAAGAACTACCGTTCTCCAGATTTTCAACTTGCGATTTGTTTTCGCATTTGAACTTCTTTTATTTATTGAAACATATAATGGTAATCGGAATGGAATGAAAATCACTCAATCCTCTATTTAGCAGAAGATAAAGAAATCTATAATGTTAAAGTTGCAATCTCCACTGATGGAACTAATAGAAAACTAAAAGAATTTTAGTTTATACTTCTGGATTTGGCATCATTCGCATGCCATACTGTATCAGCTAGTCTCACTTTCCAAATGACTTGCTCAAAGAATGAATAAACATCACTGATTCACGTTTCACCTTTCCAATTTATTTTCATGCTTATGTAAATTTCTTTACATTTCTAGTTGGAAGTCTATACAAAAAAATGTATAAAATGACATAAAAAATTACAGTTAGAGTGTTACTACTTCATTTAGTACAATTCCACATAATTGAAAGAATCGGGAAGATTTTCAATATTAGGACTTGAGTATTGAAGCGAAAGAAAAAGCATACAACATTTTCTGATTGAAATATAGCAAGTGGGAAGCAGCTGAAGAAATTTGTCAAGTAACGGGCATTGATTTGATTTTATAATGTCGCTTGAGAGAATTCTATGAAAGAAAAAATAATGCATCATGTACTGAGATCTACAGCTATTCTCCAAAAGAATAGAACCAAATGAGATCAGAGTAATTCCATTAGTCCATTCCTATCAACACAAAATTCTTTTTTTTCCAGATAGAATTCAAACTTGTTCGGTGATTGTCTGAGATTTTGGTTAACGGCTTCCGATTAAAAAGGCCTTAAGACTAGATTGTGCGCTGACGGAAGCACCAAGTTTCTCTTCGTTTAGAACATTGCTAAAGACAGAATAGTTAATAAGCTAAATATAGTGAGTATTGGTACATTAAAAGTTTTCGAATATCTTATACAAACGGTTGTATAGTACTTATTACCCGATCGCGATCACTTACGTCTATGTGTCTGCATGGGCGCTTTATGTGTGATATATGTAAACTTGAGATGAGAAAACAATAAAAACTTCTGTCTTGGAATATTATATTTTATTACTTAGGATTAAATATTGATTCAATACAGTTATTTCTCAGAGTTTCTTGCCGGCTAGCAGAGGGAATGAAGAAGAAATATATCATTGAAAAATAGTGACATATTTCTGACGTTTTATTTCAAAACAGGACTTCTGCTGCTGGCTTGGTGTGAATGAAAGGACTGTACGTCCAGAGTGTATAAGGTCTGGGATACAATGTGGGTGAGGATAAAAAGAGAGATTAGTTAGTTGGTAGTTTCTGAGTGGATATAGCATGAAATTTGCTAGCTTTGATGATATGAGGCCTCTGTCTTAGAGATAGATAACGCAGAGAGAGAGAGAGAGGAGACTGGGCGTATACGTCCGAGAGGGTGGAGTGTGTTTATGAGAGACTTTATATCATTCCTGCAGCGGACTGGAGACACAACAAACTTTGCGAATTTTTCGATGAGATAGATCTCTATCAGCACAAGCCATGAAACTGCGATCTGAACGAAAGCTAAATGCCTAAGGAGAGAGGGATACAACTCATAGGCGAGCGGTTTCGTCAGCAGATTTGCTATTTATATATACATATGTATATATACATACATATGCATACATATGTGTGTGTATAAAGATAATAAAGACACATACATGTGTGTGTGCGCGCGTGTATGTGTGTGTGTGTGTGAAGATGTATATGTTTGGCTGTATGTACATATAGACATATGCAGATATGTAAGAACATGCATACAAACGTGTGTATATGTATATGTGTACATACATGTAAGGATGGGTGGGTGTTTGGGTGGCTGGCTGGCTGGCTAACTGGTTGGCTAACTGGCTGGCTGGATGGGTGGATGGATGGATGGATGGATGGATTTCCTTCTGTCTCAAGTATAAATATTCACTCGTTATATCAAGTGAATTCACTGCTCATTGATTAAATATGCAAGCGGCTGAGTTTTCCTCGACCCTTTCGTTTCGACCCTTTCGAAACGTTATTTCTATGAATGGCAGTTAAAAACCATCGACACAATTCCACTGAGTTTCCGTTTATCAAATTTTAGATTTCACTCACAAGGTACACGGCATGTCGAGACTATGAATATTAGAATTTACCTAATTGCTCTATAATGGGCTTGAACCGTGAAATTCATTGTTGTGAAACGAATCCCTTAATAGTTCGGCCATATTGTACCGACATATAAATAGATATACATGTTCTTTTACTCTTTCATTGTTTCAGTCATTAGACTGGGGCCATGCTACAGCAACACCTTAAACAATTTTAGCCAAACGAATCGACCAGAGTACTTATGTTTTTAAAGTCTTGTATTATAGTTTTGTTCTCTTTTGCTGGTCTGATAAGTTACGGGTGACGTAAACACAACAACATCGGTTGTCAAGCGGTCGTAGGACACGAACAAAGGCAAAAACACATTCGCTCATAGATGTTTAAATATATAGAGATAGACGAGCTTCTTTCAGTTTCCATCTCACAAGACTTCGGTCGACCCTTATCCACAGTGTCACGCATTGAAGCTAAACCAGAACCACGTGGTTGGGAAGCAAATGTCTTACTATGCAGCCACGTCTGCGCCTATATA
>NC_068992.1:26940853-26942143 GCF_001194135.2 Octopus bimaculoides
TGCAGCCACGTCTGCGCCTATATAATTATGTTGATAGAGAGAGAGAGAGAGAGAGAGAGAGAGAGAGAGAGAGAAAGAGAGAGACTGGTGGATGGATGGATGGATGGACGGATGGATGGACGGATGGATGGATGAATGGATGAATGGAGGGATGGATATAGACACACACAAACACACACACGCATATATGCATGTATATGTATGTGTATGTGTGTGTGTTTGTGTGCGTGTGTGTGTGTGTGTGTATTTCGTGGTAGGAGGGACTGTCAAACATAGCTCCTCCACCACTTTGATGACATCTTAAATGCATTAAGTAAGGGCTTCAACGCCGATGTCATATACATTGATTTCAGCAAGGTCTTTGACAGAGTCGACCCCAGTATACTGTTAAGATAACTATCCTACGCTGAAGTCGATGGAAAGCTATTTCAATGAATTAAGTATTTCCTAACAAACAGGACCCAGCATGTTGTGGTTGGTGGCATCCACTCAAGACCAGCAATACATCAGCAGAGTCCCGCAGGGTATTGTGCTGGGTCCACTCCCTTTTTTTGTCTATATCAATGACATTGTAGATTCCACTGAACATAGCACCATTAAAATATTTGCAGATGATTCTAAGCTTCGGAAAGTCATTAAGGGAACATCTGAACAAACGATGCTTCAATCAGACCTATGCGCAGTAACTCAGTAGGCACAAAAAGTCAATATGCAGCTGAACGAAGAAAAATTTGAGCTCTTGCACTTTGGAAAAGAGGGCCCACTCAAACAACCAGATACACTACCGTCGGAAGACCTACATGAACCTTCGGATAATATCAGAGACTTAGGTGTAACTGTCGACAGCAACATTAGGTGGAGTGTGCACATCAAGAAAAAAGTCGATGTTGACTACAGAATGTGTTCGTTGATCCTCAGAGCTTTTCAATCTAGGGATCATGAAACCATCATCCTTCTCCTCTCCACATTCGCTAGGCCCCACCTCAAATACTGCTTCCCATTACGGTCTCTCTATAAAAAAAAAACAAGACATAATGAGGATTGAAGCGTCACAAAGATCAATCACTAAAAAATAAATGGCTTGACGGGATTTGATTATTGGGCTCGACTTGAACAGCTGAAACTCTATTCTCTGCAACGCCGCCGTGCGTGATACATTATTTGCATCATGTGAAAAAGATTCCACCAATATTATCCAAATGATATCGGTATCATGTTTACGATTCGCGCAAGACTAGGGCCCCATGCAACGCACCCTCTACAAAGCTCGAGACCACTTCACTTAAGAAC
>NC_068992.1:26942153-26948595 GCF_001194135.2 Octopus bimaculoides
GATTTGATTATTGGGCTCGACTTGAACAGCTGAAACTCTATTCTCTGCAACGCCGCCGTGCGTGATACATTATTTGCATCATGTGAAAAAGATTCCACCAATATTATCCAAATGATATCGGTATCATGTTTACGATTCGCGCAAGACTAGGGCCCCATGCAACGCACCCTCTACAAAGCTCGAGACCACTTCACTTAAGAACGTTGCGACACAATTTCTTCACTGCAAATGGTCCTGCTCTTTTCAATGTTATCACGGAAGAAATAAAGTAAGAAAAGACCCCAAAACTTACCTGGACGAATTCTTCCAGGAAATACCGGATATACCACCTACACCTGGATTCGTCTCAGCCAACACAACTCTCTGCTTCAGTGGTCTATGGTGTCCCGAAATAATTAATTAAAAGACTTTTCCAGGTAGTGTTATAGAGTTAGTCATGGCCTGGGCCGATAATGGCCGAAACCAATCTAAGTTATTTAAGCTATATGTCCATACATATGTATGTGTGTATGTGAGTATGTATGTACTATGTGTATGTATGCACTATGTGTATGTATGTATGTATGTATGTATGTGAGTATGTATGTATGTATGTCTATCTGTATGTATGTATGTATGCATTGTACTGTATGCGTGTATTTATGTGTACATATATGTATGTACACGTATATGCAATTATATAATGAACTAACAATTTCTGATTAATTATTCGTTTTGTCTGCTCTGAAATTCTATCTCTTGATTTAACTATCTCTAAATCTAATCAATTTATATATCAGTTATTTTCGGTTTATAGTCAGCTGCATTCATTTTACATTAATGGATGTGTTAGCACCGTACAATTATATATGCACGCATAATGACTTTAAATTGTATAGCTCAAAAGAGAAAGAGAATTTTTATGTTAACTCACTTCTCAAACATATCATTCACTGATTATTTAATATGATTTTGTCTTTTTATCTTTACTGATATTATTAAATATTAGATGTGACATTTCCATAAACAAAATTTCAAAATGAATGGGGAACAAATATTTTCTTATTGTAGTTAACAATTTCACTTTGTCATAAAACATGGACAATTGGCCTTTCTACAAAATATTTTTAACATCTTTCAAGTACAACATATGAACCTTTCAAGTCCATTGTTATATAATTTATCATAATGATATTAATGGCTGTCAAATTCATATTTTCAAGACACATTCTTGGATAATTAATGTTTCATAGTTCCTTCATATCATATCTATTAGGCGTTCTTTTCCATGCTTTTTTTTTTCTTTTAGTTAAACTTTTTTTTTTATTTCGTGAATCTACGAATCGAAGTGAATCTATTTTCTTGCTTTTGTTTAGTCTCAATTTTGTAGGGTTCGAGCAGATACAAAATTAAAAGGAGTTCTACCCATGATCATCTTGTCCCAGACAATTTCATCCTGGCATACTTTATCCAATGTGCCCTTCTCTTTTCTTGGATATATGATGTAATTTTATGAAGCTTTAGCTGATTTTCAAGCATAGTAATTAAATATTGGCTTTTTCAAGCATAGTTAAATATTAGAGTAAAACTTCGAGTGAAATCAAACAATCGGGATAATTATTGAAAGTAAATATTAAAAACACCAGTGAAAGTTATTCGACCAGCAATGTTTTATATGTGATGAATCGACCAACGTAACATAGTCAACTCAATTGTTCTCATGAAACTTCGAAAATTAAAACACATCCTCAATGAGAGTTGAGACGAAATGACTATAGTTAGAGACGTCATTCGTAAATAAGTTAGTTTTCAGATACCATTGTAATATAGGTTTACGCATGTGCAGATGATCTCAAAAGCAATATCAAGGGGAGTAAATCCTGAATCGTGGTAATTTCTTTTCTACTCTAGGCACAAGGCCCGAAATTTTGTGGGAGTTAGCCAGTCGATTAGATCGACCCCAGTATGCAACTTAATTTATTGACCCCAAAAGGAGGAAAGGCAAAGTCGACATCGGCGGAATTTGAACTCAGAACGTAAAGACAGACGAAATACCGCTAAGCATTTCGCCCGTGCTAACGTTTCTTATGTCTTTACTGCCCACAAGGTGCTACATACAGAGGGGACAAATTAGGACAGACAAAGGGATTAAATTGATTATACCGACCCCAGTGCGTGAATGGTACTTATTTAATCGACGCCGAAAGGATGAAAGGTAAAGTCGACCTCGGCGGAATTTGAACACAGAACGAAGCGGCAGACAAAATACCGCCAGGCATTTCGCCCGGCGCGCTAACATTTCTACCAATTCGCCACCTTTGTATCATGGTAATTTGTGATGGTTTATGTCGTTAGTATGATAGTATGTGAGTTGCGTTTGAGAAATTATTCCCTACGACTAAGTGTGTACAATGGAGACAACTGGCGTTTATTGCTGCAGAGGAGACAAGTAATTTATGCGTGATTATACTGACTGCAATTTTAAATGATCACGCAACTCTTTTTCTTCATTTCATCACTCTCAGGCATTTCACCACTCTCCTCACGACAAGTAAACAATAGTGTGTAGTAATGAAATATACTCACAATAGTAAGTAGTTACGAAATATGCTCACGGTTAGCATATAGTTATTCGATATGCTCAAGATTTCAAATTTTATTGTTTCACGAAATGAAAATATAACAATTTTACTTAGATATTTGACTTTTAATCTATATTTACGTGAAATAGAAAGATTACACTGGGGATCAATTTTGGTGCCTCAGGTTTTAGACCTGATTTTAAGTATTTTCAATCTCCGAATAAGAATGTGTCCTTCATTTCTTCCTAGCAGCTCTACTTTTTGATATAATGTACAACTGCCCATACATGAATCACGGTTATTATAGAATCAGAGATGGTCTCTGATGTATTTGACAAATACTTGAATATTTTTTTAAATACTATGCGTATCTAAATTACACTTTACATTTAAATGAGTATTAAAGTATTTGTCAAATACACTACTGACCATCTGTAATTCTATAACGACCTTGTGGTCAGCCTGTCCCGGATTCATGTATGGGTAGCCGTATTTGCCAATAAATGCATCCCTCATGAGCCTGCCACAGCGTGTGTTCCCGTGTATCGCTATTGGCAACGCTGTAGAACATTTTGCTACATAGGCGACGTCTCTTCATTTCCCACTGAATCACTTAGCTCCTGGCTTTGAGAGATACAGTACCTTCATATATCAGTGATGATATAAACACTGTGGTATATTTAAAGACGTTTATAATTGTATGTTAAGTTAACTACAGAATTATTAATATATTCCAATGTAGCGGTGACGGTTGTAATTGCGGTTGCCATTTAAAACGATATCAAATCTAGTTTAGCACATTTGAGTTAAAAGGTGATCCACCTGTGACCACTTCTTCGTATGAGGTTTATTACAAGACTACGCTGGTTGTGAACGTTTCCGTCTCTTATTTAACATTATAGGTTATAATTTATATACAATTTGGTTGTTATTTCTACCAGATCGAGGAATTGCAAATAGACTCCCTTTGTGAGAATTAGTTTCATAGCTGTTTTGCATCTAGACATCACCGATTAATCAAGCGTTCGAACCGTTGCCTTGCCATTCTTTCCTGAAGCATTATGCACCTGGAACAGCATGATACGTTGTAGCCTTCACTGTTTCAAGATTTTCGAAGAAAATTTGAGACATATTAAGCTGCTATTTCTCGCCGGCACATCCACAACGTAGATGCTCCTGCGTCGATTTAAAAACGATAGAGTGTAAATCGAGTGAGATTTAACTACTACTTCTCGCAAGCAGAGGAATCAGAGTGAGGTACGTTGTTTTTTGTCTTTGTTTGTGTTTCATAGTATAAGACGATAAAATGTGTCTCAATATCTTTAATAGTGAAAGTATATGTTCTGTATGTAATGGATGTTAGAATGTGGCAAGGTTGGCATTCTTTCCATTTATTATTGCAAATCTTTGCAATTCTCTTATAAAGAAAACAATCCACAGTAATGAACATCCCTCCAATGCACACTCATTTATTATCTCTTCGTTACATCATACTGAGGTTAAATGCATCATATAAATTATAAATTGATTAATTACGCTTCTGGTTATATTGCATTAGCGTGTACATATAGGTGCATATGTCAGTGTGTGTGTACAAGTATGAGTTAGTATGTACGTGTGTATGTGTGTGCGTGATTCTGCCTGTGTTTTTTATGAGTAAAAATCCACTTTAGTTCTAATTATGCTGTGCTCTCATATTTTATTCTAAACTCTTCAATGCGTAAAAAATTCCTAAGGCGGTTACATAATAACGTCACACATATATCTGCTTTTTTTTTTTTTTTTTTTTTTGCAGAGACAATAATCTTGAGAATTTAGGTTTGAGGTAACCTTGTTAAAAAGAAATTATAATTTATATGCCTTTCACAAAGACATTAACAGCATTACGCAAGAGTATTGATTCAAAGTGCGTATAATAAAAGAGGCGAATGTTAAGTTCCTCAAGTTATTAGTTGTAGTGAAAGTAATGAAAAAGTTATTTTCAAATAACTCGTTCCGAATATTTCTCGTAGGTAGTAGCTATTTCGCTACAAAGTGTAAATCGAGTGAGATTTAACTACTACTTCTCGCAAGGTGCAGTTAAACTCAAAATATTACATTTAAAATAAGACGGAGAGCTGGCAACACCGTTAGCATGCCGTGCGAAATGTTTAGTACCATTTCTTCCGTCACCACGTACGTACTGAGTTCAAATTCCACCGAGATCGACTTTGCCTTTCACCTATTTCGGGATCGATAAGATAAATACCACTTGAGCACTGGGGTCGATTGCATTGACTTAGCCCATCGAATAGTTTCAATATATTAATGTATGTATGCATGTATGTATGCATGTATGTATGTATGTATGCATGTATGCATGCATGTATGTATGCATGTATGTATGCATGTATGTATGTATGCATGTATGTATGCATGTATGTATGTATGCATGTATGCATGTATGTATGCATGTATGTATGTATGCATGCATGTATGTATGCATGCATGCAATGAGACGTAAGTATATCAGGACAACAGTTATTTAATACTTTGCCAAAAGATCTGAGAAATCTACATCATGCGAAAGAGGTAAATGTTTTCAAGCATCTTGATTGACCTTCTGTAGTCCAAGATCCAAGATAAATCTACATATAATAAAGTATACGTACCACGCTTTTATAACTGACATAAAGGGGTAAAATCTTTCTTGCAATTTGCTAGACATATACAAGATCAACGGACATATTAGATCAATGGAAAACTTCCTAATAATAGTGAATGAAAACAAAAAACTTATATTATTCCTTCGTCTAAAAGACATGCGAGTTTTTTATACTGATAATTTTATTACCTCACCACGCATTATATTTACGTTCCTTCATAATCTAAGAAGATCAGGTCTATAGTTAGGTCTAACTATCGCCATAAATTTATGCATAATACCTCTACACGTGTCTTTCTTATACGAATTGAATTGTATTTTTATGACCTTGTCATTTCCCTCTGGGGGAAGGGGTAGGAATATTGCTTTCTATTATAGACATTGGGGCTAGAATGTTAGAGCTTGTTGAGTACATCTTCCCAGTGTTCGACTGATACCTATTTTATGGATCCTGGAAGAACGAAAAACAAACTCAACCTCAGTGGAATTTGAACTCAGAACGTAAAGCAGGAAGACATGCCGCCAAGCATTTTGCCCGTCGATTTTGCCAGCTCAGCGCCTTCAATTATTAGTCCAGAAATAATATTTCTTACGGAATTGCTGCTTTAAAAACACGATGAATAGGAGAGGGAGACGAAAATTCGGCCCAACAGCAGCTAGTGGCAGGTCCGGATGCATTTCCGCCTTTTTTTTTTTTTTTTGGCTTTTACAATGATTTTCGCATAGGATTACAGATCATAGGATCCCAGAACAAATGGACAAATTCGATCAACAAGATGTAATAACAAAGAAATGAAAAACAAATTGCAAAGACTGGATTTTTCTTTATCTAAAGCCAAATTATTGCATTTAAGCAACATCTAGCAATCGCAGGCTTGCTGATATTTGAACTATGTTCATATGCTTCTAAGATCACATCCGGATGCATTTTCCGCTTTTCTTTTGGTTTTTATTTTATTTATTTTTTTTTTGGCCTTTACAATGATTTTCACAGCCAACCATATACGATCCCAGAACAAACGGACGAATTCGATCGACAAAATGTAATAAAAAAAGATAAGAAAACATAATGAAAGTGGATTTTCTCCAAAGTTTCTTTACTTAAAGCAAAATTATTGCATTCAAGCAACATCTGCAAAATACAGGCTTTCTGGTATTTGAATTATGTTCATATGTTTCTAAGATTGCATACATACATACATTCATACATACATACATACATACATACATACATACG
>NC_068992.1:26949710-26950924 GCF_001194135.2 Octopus bimaculoides
TATATATATATATATGGTGGTTGTCTACTTCTTACACAGAGTTTGACCACCTCCTGCACCTACACCTTAGCCCTTTCATGGCGTCTGACGTGGCTTTTTAGACCAGACAATGTTTTGAAAAAACACCCACACAGATTGCACCTCTGATTTCTACTACCAATACCTGCAGGTAAGTTCTGCTCATTGTGGATCCTAACGTGTCTTTTAAGACCCCCATTGGATTTGCAAGCCTTCTGGCACACACCATATTCAAACGTGTGCACAGACATATATTCAAAATAGCTGGTTGACGTTTGTTTTCCATGGGTTCGCAGGTGATATTTGAGGCCAGCCAAAGACAGGCATGGTCTGTCACAGACTGTGCACACAAAAGGGTCCTTGTCAATCACCTTCTCGATCTTTACATTCTTCCTTAAATATCTCTTGAGTCCTGCTTGCGTCATCCTGGCCTCTTCAAACGCTTTCACTCCACACCTTTGTTCGCCATCCAGCTCGATCTGAAGCGAGAGCTTCTATATCTTCTGGAACCATTCCAAGTGACTTCATAGCAGTCCTTATGCCATCCTTAAACCTTTTTTTAGGTTTATGCCGATAGCGTTTACCTTCTGCAAGCTCACCATAATACAGCTGTTTCGGCATGCGTTCATCTGCCATTCGAACAATATGGCCACACCATCTCATGGTTTTAATTGAGGAGATGCCTGCAAATGCAAGGATATCTGTGTTTGGAGTAAAATAATTCTATTTAATTTTTAAAATATGACGAAGGCATTTTTGGTGGAATTGTTCTAACAGTTTAAAATGCCTTTCAGGCTGCAAGTTCGTCAGTGGAATTTAAATCTCATAAATCCAGAGATTGGTTCTCGGATAGATCAGCAGAGATTCATGATCTACTTTTAGAAAAACAAAACTTAGGCAATACACTGCTCTCTCAGTCATTGAATCCCAACTCAAATGAAACTTACAGAAAGCTGAAAAGGAGAGTGTAAATTGCTCTAAGGAAAATTAAACAAGAATGGTGGAATGATAGGGCAAAAGGGGCACAAGAAGCAGCTGATAGAAATGATGCCAGTTGTTTGTATTCTTATGTTAGGGAGGTATATGGTCCAAATTCTTCCTCAATAGCTCCAGTGAGAACAGAAGATGGATGTTTTCTTCTGACTGACATCGCTTCTATTCATAAGCGTTGGGTAGAACATTTTTCTGCACTTTTG
>NC_068992.1:26951077-26954200 GCF_001194135.2 Octopus bimaculoides
ATATGGGAGAATTCAAAAAAAAAACAACAGACGAAGACAGGTGGTGTAGAAAACAAATAGATGTATTAGTATAACACTCGGGAATTGAAAAAGTCTTTAACGTTTCGAGCCTATACGCTTCCACAGAAAGGAACACAGAAAGAAACAGGGAGAAAACAAAATGTGTGAACACATACCTATCTCTCTGTGTGTGTCTCTCTCTCTCTCTCTGCGCGCGCGCGTGTGTGTGTGTGTGTTTGTGCGAGTGTGCACACACTTGATCGAAAGAATCCCGTTGTATATGTATATATGAATGTGTGCCTGCGCGCCTATGAGTGTGTCTGTGTCCGTGTTTGTCATCCACCACCTCTTGCCAACTGATATTGGGTTTGTTGCGTCCCCGTACCTTAGCAATTCGGTAAAAAAATTGAAACAATAAGTACCAGGCTAAAAAAAGAAGTAAAAGTATCGATTCTTTTTACTAAAACGCCTTCAATCGGGGCTCCAGTATGACCACGGTCTAATAACTGAAAGAAGTAAAACAGGAGATAAAAGATCAACCGGAACATTGGCGTGGAATGTATAGGGTATCGTTGAAGTTTATGTGACTCCGCTTTTAGAAGACAAGCCTGAAGTCGAAAGATTTTTGAGCGAAATAGAGGAAAGGAAACGATAAAAACAACAAACTAGTGTTGAAAATTTAAAAAATAATGACAGGCTATATATACTTCGAAGTATTGGGTCTGTTTAAATGTTTTGTATGTTTTATGACTACATGAAAAGATAATTTACGAATTTTTATTTATGAATCGGTGTCTGGCAAATAATATATCATTAGCGTCGGCGATGCAAAAATTAAACTGTCTCATTTTCGTTACAGGATTTCGCATGAAAGGAATTTCCATTTTAAGTTGGTTGAATTGTATATTATTTTTACCTATTACCGTATAAATGATGAAAATAAATGTTTTACTTGCGAGATTTATGTAAATGTTAAATGTCGTTTCTTTGTGATAAATAATGTTGTTTGACACCAATAGGAAACTAATTTGACACCAAAAGGCAGTTCTTAGAAAGACTGGTTTCAAATTTTGGTTCAAGACCAACAATTTCGGGAGAGAGGGTATGGCCGGTTATAACGACTCCAGCTGTGCATCGTTAACTAGCTAGAGGAGATGTCCTCTTGGGGTTAAAAAATCACAGTAAAGTCTGTTCGAACGGACAGCCATGTTGAAGTGGTTACAAACATTACTTAGTACAACTACTGCGTTGATCTCTAGGAGAAATTTTAGAACTAGCATTTTTGCTTGGCTTACTAATGCACTTTAAAAGAAAATTTCTCCAGTTGAAGCGGTCTTTATTGTAATGAAGGTTTACGAAATAGCTAATAAATTATACCCACAACAAATGAATAATCTAAATCAAGAGTTTGTCTTACTATTCACTGAAGATATTTGCAGATGGACAATGCTACATCTATATTGCTTCATATATTACATTTATCACATGGTAAATGGGGCTCTCAAATATATCTATTGTAGATAAAATTGCCCAGAAATTATGAGTTAATATTTCAAGTTCAAACTATAACAATGCCGATCTGTTACTGAAAACTGCTTCGACGAAGCAACTATGGTTTCTGACGAAGGCAAACTAAGAGTCTTGAACTTACCCCCTTTATATTAACATGTACATTTATACATTTTTAATCAAAGCCCGCCGTCGTATGTGTCACCTTGAAAATGAAATCATTTGTCCTAGGATTGTTATGGTTCTCAACTTGAAACATTAACTGTTATGTTTTTTCGTGAAAATTACCGTGATTGTTATTCGAAAGAAAAAGCTCGCTGTGTCGGTAATCATTTCTACCGTGGGCACATGGCTTGAAATTGGGGGAAGGAGTTAATCGAATTCATCGACGAAGCGTCCTTCTATGTAAATGCACAAACATTTGTCTCGTTTACACAAATTTGCATTCTTAGAGTATTTTGTTTATTTACATAATTGTATTCACATTTAATTCAGTATAAAATTTCAAAAAATATCTACCATTCTTCTCCGAGCACACACAATTCTGTACACACGTTTTCTATTCATGATTACAACTAAAAAACTTTATACATGTAATACTTAATGTCATTAATTAAATATTCATATTTCATGTTTTTTGCTTGCAAATTAATCGCAAGCATACTTTAATAATTTTAATAGCACGTACGGTGTTATTCTAGATACAACCATATGATTTCGTTAATATTTTATTGTTATGATTATTATTTTTTCATTATCCGTCGTTTTCCACGCCTACCTTTACCCAACTTAATGCTTTATGATTTAATGCGAATTTCAACTAACTTGGTTCCAGCACCCAATCGAAAACCATATCATATTTGAATATTTTCCGTGTGTTATTTTATAGACACGCTCACTCCACGCAGATGTGTGTGTGTGTGTGCGTATTAATTTCTGCTAATTCATTTGGGAGTAATAAATCATAGAACTCAATATATAAATGTAGAGTCATCTTTTATCACATTAACACTGAAAAGCTCTAAACTGCTTGCACGCTGTAATTCACGTTCCCATTCTTTCAGCTGGTTATCCGAGTTTTTTTTTTCTCTCTTGAATTCCCTCTTTGAATATATTGAGAAATATTAAATGAAAGCCGTTGCTAAACGCTTCTCTCAAAACGTGCAATCAATATGCATTAAAATGACTGTTTCCAGCTCACGTTTTCGTTTTATTTCTGGCTGTCGTAAGAATACTCCAGCACTTATATTTCATTCATAATTGCATTCTGAATTTTAGCCCCATCATTATATATACATTTATATGCTATGTTTCCTTTATATTATTTATTACTATTGCTCGAGGATTGGAATAGAGCAACTTCGTATAGTGGTTTCTGATGTGTGAAGTTTTCAGCTTGTGTTGTGCGCGTGTGGTATGTATGTGTTTGTCGGTTTGTGCATGTATCATTCCCTAACATATACATAGATAGATAGATAGATAGATAGATAGATAGATAGATAGATAGATAACTTTCTTTTATTAGCCACACAGGGCTGCACACAAAGGGGACAAATACAACTGTAGAGCTTTTCTTTAAGAAAAAAAATGCGATCAAAAGGGATCAGTAGGGGA
>NC_068992.1:26954421-26956201 GCF_001194135.2 Octopus bimaculoides
ACCATGGTAACCTCAGCAGGAAATAGACACATGAGAGCGAAGTGCTCTCTCTCTCTTTTTTTTTTATTTTTTTTATTTTTTTCGATTTATAGGATCATGCTCAAAGAGGTATCGTCACTCGCACGCACCATCTTTGCTACATTCACCCACCTTTTAATGAAACTTTCACGAGACAAAAACTGTCTCTATAGATAGATAGATAGATAGATAGATAGATAGATAGATAGATAGATAGATAGATAGATAATGTGAAATCACTCTTGTGTGCTACTGGTAACATTTAACTCATTGCCACATGTGGCATGGCCTGGCCGTCGGCGCCTAAACCGGAAAAAAACATCAAATGTATATACAGCAGTGGCTGTGTGGTAAGTAGCTTGCTTACCAATTACATGGCTCCGGGTTCAGTCCCAGTGCGTGGCACCTTGGACCTTGTGCAGGTGTCTTCTACTATAACCTCGGTCCGGCCAAAGCCTTGTGAGTGGATTAGGTAGACGGAAACTGAAAGAAGCCCGTCGTGTGTAAATATATATGTCTGTGTGTGTGTCTCTGTGTGTTGTGTGTGTGTATGTGTGTGTGTATCTCCCCAAACTATCGCTTGACTCCCGATGATTTTGTGTTTACGTCTCTGTAACTTAGCGGTTCGGCATAGGAGACGATAGCATAAGTACTAGGCTTACAAAGAATAAGTCCGCGGGGGTCCGATTTGTTCTACTGAAGGCAGTGCTCCAGCATGACCGCAATCAAATGACTGAAACAGATAAAGGAATATATAGGGATCAAATGCTCGTGCCGCACATTTGCTCACTGTCTCCATCAAATCGACGTGTGTCTGTACAGGTGCACGGTGTACTCGTCCTCAGGTGTCAAAGTGATCGCAAATCAAGGCGAGGTGAAGTTTTTTGCTCTACAACACAACGCACCATTCAACCGAGGAATTGAAACCCTGCGATCGTGAATACAACACCCTAACCACTAAGCCATATATATATATATATATATATATATATATATATATATATATATATATATATATATGTATATATTATATATATATATATGGAACAAGAACGTTACAGGCGACAACAAAACATCTGGATATTTAGGTGATACAAAAAATGGACACTAAAAATCAAGGACGTGTCATTCGGAGCTTCCCATCCTCAGTCAAGTATCAGATTATCTTAGAAGATTCGGCCGGTTACACTCGAGGCTGCTCCAATCTGGCCGGCCCTAAGAAAATCTAAGCTAACAGCACTAGATTCCTTGGAAGAAAGCAAGCGAATGTATACGAAAGCAAGGGCGGAAAAATCTGAGAAATAGTATACAATTACAAATACAAACAACAGGACGTTAACAATGGGTGTCTTTCGACTAAGGACGAATTAAATTAAGCTGGTGTGTGTGGAAGTGAAGCCTTATGGCAGGAACATAAGAAATGAAAGTCATGAGCAGGAAATAAGAGATGCTACATGGATGGTAGTCGAACCAAGAAAGAAAGGTCAGGCTTGGCGGTACACCGGTCACGTGGAAGGAGAGGAGAGAAGTAGGGGGTAGAGGTATTGAAGAATTAGGGAGGGACAAGAAAGAGTGAAAGGGAAAGGGACAGAGTGAGGTAAAGGAGGGGGAAAGTGATGAGAATGAAGGGAGTGGCAAGAAATGTGAGAGAGGGGAGGGAGAAAAAGAAAAGTGGAAAGGACGAAGAGAGTGTGAGGGAGCTAAGAGAAAGAGCGAGTCGGACAGAATTTAGATAGATATATATTGTATATACATATATATA
>NC_068992.1:26956211-26957605 GCF_001194135.2 Octopus bimaculoides
TGAATTATGCATTCGAATAAGCCTTATAGTACAAACTCTGCAAATATCGCATACTTAAAATATATGCTTTGTTGCAACACAGAAGTTGTAACTCTCGTCCGGGCACAATCCCTTTATAAATATATTGTGCAAACACACACACAGATGTATGCATGTATGTATGTCTGTCTGTATGTATGTATGTATGTATGTATGTATGAATGTATGCTTCTATGGTACACTAATGTGCATTTAACCTATCATGATAAGTTGGATTCTAAGCTGTGGTGAAAGCAACTGAACTGGGTGATGAAGAACTCTAATGGAAAAGCCTGGGTTATTTTGTTGATTTTTATGCCAAACATTAGCATCAACATTCTACCTTTCAGCATTTCCAAAATGTATGACTGGACCTGCACAAGCGATTACCGATGAAAGCAAAACGAATGTGAGAATAGTCTAACAGCGTTATCATTGCCTGTTAAACTCCATATGTTAAACTCTCATACGTCGACGCCGGCAGCGGAAGTCACTCTGCGCGCGCATGTGTATGAATGCGTGTGTGCGTCTATATATGTGTTTGTATGTATGTAACAGTGCGTCTCCTAGTAGTTAGAATGTTGTACTCACGATCGCAAGACCGTGGTTTCGATTCCCGGACCGGTGGTGAGCTGTGTAACACTCTTCGTTTTATGTTGCACCAGTTCACTCAGGTGCACATGGGTCACCCTGGGACTAACTGGCGTTCACTTCAGAGGGAATATCGGCCTTCCCACCTAACCAGCGGGGTGGCATCATTTATATAGAAATACATATATACACGCACCGTCGAGGCACAAATTTTGGAAAACAGGTCCAAAAATTAGAATTTTTATATTAACTCCTCAAAGTTATATTTAATTTACAATATATGGCTAAAAGTTTAGGACATGAGTTTGAAAATTAGAAATTTTACATAAAATGCCCAAATAAATACGTTGTATATATCTGAATCAATTGAGTCTGGGCATGGCAATTTTAATTTTAAAAACAAATGTTCCAAACTTCTAGTCATGAATGACTACATATATTCACACGTATATATATATATATATATATATATATATATATATGCCACAGATTTGTAGAAGGATAAGTAAAGGATACGAAAGAAAGGCAGAACGATATATATATATATATGTACCAAAGAAAGACAGAAGAATAAGCAGAACAAGTAGGAGACACGTGGAATAGAGAGTCACTGTGGAGGTCACAGGATGTGTGACGAAAGACGTTAGACAAAGACACTAAAATGATTATATTAAAACTGAAGTGAAGACCAAAGACATAATGCGTGTATTTTATAGACAAAATATGACTTCCCCTGAGTACAATAATATATATATATATATATATATATATATATATATATATAT
>NC_068992.1:26958785-26961404 GCF_001194135.2 Octopus bimaculoides
GGACAAGAACGCAAAACATCCAGACAGTTAGGTGATACAAGAAAGGGACAACAAAACATTCAGATAGACGATACAAAGAAAACAAGGACAGGTCATTCGGAGTTTTCTCTCTTCAGTCGAGATCCAGATTATCCTTGCAATTTCGGCTGGTTATTCTCGATATTGCTCCAATCTGGCCATCCCTAAGGAAAAACTAAGCTACGAGCATTAGATTCCTTGAAAGAAAGCAGCGAATGTATACAAAAACAAGGACGAAAAAAAAAACGAACAATGTTACACAAATACAATAAAAATAATAAAACAGGACATAACAACAGATGTCTTTCGACTAAGGACGAATTAAATTAAGCTGGCGTTGTGGAAATAAGGCCTTATGGCAGGAATACAAGATTTCAGACGAATAACGATGTTACACGTACAACGGCCAGCCAAGAAAGAAAGAACACCGGTCACGTGGGAAGAGAAGAGAGAGAGGTTGAGGCAAAGGGACAAAAGAATTAGCCAGGAGCGAGAAAAATGACAAGGAACAGTGAAGTAAAAAGTGGAGGGAAAGAAGAGAAGGCAAGGAAATGTGAGCGAGGTGGAACGAAAGAACGAACAGTGGAATGGACGATTAAGGGTGAAGGGGCTGATAGACAGAAATAGAGTCGTACAAGATTTAGAACAATGTATATTTACATATAAGAGACAAGTTGCACGTACGCCGCTATATATATATATATATATATATATATATATGGGAGATTATACAAAAAATAACAACAGACGAGGACAGGTGGTGTAAATAACAAAAGTATATATTAGTATGACGCTCGGGAATACGGAAAGTCTTTGACGTTTCGAGCTACGCTCTTCAACAGAAAGAATACGGAGACAAGGAGAAAAACACGGAGAAAAAAAATTGAATAGTGTTCAGTCAACGGTCAAATATATATATATAAATAATACAAAATGGGACAAGGACGAAAAACATCCAGACAGCTAGGTGATACAAGAAAGGGACAAAACATACAGAAGACGTATATACATATTCGAGTCATATTCATTTTTACGCTAATATACAAGATTTTCAACTTCCCTACGGATTTATAGAATTACCATGGTTTATTTGCGGTTTTCAATTTTCATGAATTCCTAGTTTCCTTGTTTTATATCCATATTTTAGATGCTTCGTTAATGCAATAATCTTTCTACTTGACGACAACGATTTTCTAATAAAAGCGCAATTTTGGATTAACTATCCTCATGAATTAGGTTTTGTTAAGTGACACCATACAAGCGAGATCATACTGCATGGTCACCAGCAATTGTCTATGGTGACACAGCAACCAATTCATGTAGATGTCTGTTTAGATCTTTTCCTGGATTTTTTCTGTGTTGAATTGTATCAGCCACCGGAGATGAATTTTGTCTATCCGTCTTAAGTGAATTAATAAACGACAACGTACCCACGAAGGAACCCCGATGTAGTTACACAGTCTGCTAAAGATAGCAATCGTATTTCCCTCAAAACACACTTAAATGCATTTAAAAAATAGTGACTTTCGAACTCAAATCTAAGAAAAACAAATCTGGAGAATATAAACCATTTAGGCGGGCGCCTCTCTGTCTGAATCTTTTTTTTTTATTCTGTTCGTATTTTCTTGAGTTAAAATTATAACACAGAATTCCTGCGGTGGATTTTGGATTTGGCTGCATTGTTTTAAAGCCAATAATCTATTTCTCTTTTATCTTTGAGCAATAAGAATTAACAATTCCTATTGAAATCTTTGTGTTTCTGCTACAAACTGATTCTCTTTTTAACAATAAAAAACTACACATTTCTATGTAGCCTACTTCGTAAATTATATATCAAGTAACTAATATGAAAAAGAAAGTAGTTTTGATGTCTAAATCAATGGAGTTTATTGGAGGTTTTTAACAATACTGAACGATTTCTAAGAATATTTTTTAGCATCAAATATCATATCAGAAGCTATACAAAGTTTTGTTATGTATCACACAAAGAAAATGCTATTGTTTCATTCCCGAAGCAAAAATATAATTATTTCAGTTCCCATTGTTGAATGGCATGAATTTCGGAGTTCACAGTTATCATATGTAAATAATTAATGATGTTAGCTTTAGGCTGTGTTATCGGTCAAGATCTCGGCAGATTGCCGACGACTCCTTTGATAAAGATTTTTAATGAAGCAATCGTAACTATACAGCTGATACATTTTATACCTATATATGCGTGTGTGTGTGTATATATGTATATATAAAATGTCGAATGTACAGAATTTTAAGGACCAGACCAAATGATAGGACTTACGTCGCCTTATGTCGTAAAGTTGTCATGCACTTTGCCAACAATATATCTGTAAAAACTTATAATAACATATAAAAATAGCAATAGCTATATATTTTTATGACTCGTTTTAGGTATTAATTGACTCAAGTGAAAATATGTTGCAGTAAATACAAGGCCTACCAATTACTGACGCTCAGGGAAGGAAAGAAAGGGTATATATATATATATATATATATATATACAGAGTTCTAAATTTGACTAATATATATGCATATACATATGTGTACGTGTGTGTGTAATACCGTTGCTTATATATATATATATAT
>NC_068992.1:26962343-26968395 GCF_001194135.2 Octopus bimaculoides
TATAATATTTATATGTATAAATATATATATATATATATAATACCATTGCTTATACAAATACAGATATCTTGGATCACATCCGGAAAGAAAATTTAGCAGATCATCAAAATAGGTAGCTAGGTAACACGAGCACTATCTCACAGTTGTGCTGTTTATTGTCTACTTCATTTCTATCACTATAAAGCTGCTCGTAGGAAGTACTGTTAGCTGGAGCCAGCTGAATCTGATACACAAGTTAAAAAACGTTACCGAAAAGCCACTAAAACACAAGATTGTTATCTGGCGGAGGAGAGTTATATCCCATGATAGTCATTCACCTAGATATGGTGTCTCAATCAATACTCCCGTCGGTTGCAAACTCCATACACAGACATGACACAGTGATTTTATCGTTCATTTGTTAAAGTAGACTTTATAATTTATTGCGCCAGGGTTCTGTCTCGGTTTAACATTGTATATGGGCACACTAGTGAGATTTGATCCGGTTCCTGCTACATCAGACCCTCATTTAGAATGTATCTGTATAGTTATGTAGTATCATGTAGTGTGGGAAGGTGTTGAGAGATCTGCCTCAACAGTGAACTCCCAAAAAATAACAAACAGCATTATTTTTTCAGGTAACATTATTTGTTTAATACAACCACACATCTTCCTCTCACTTTGTACAAGCATCACATCTCTTCTTGTCAGCCCTATTTTGTCTCAGCTCATCGGATCTACGCTATAAATTATGAGTAACTCGTAAATCTATAAGCATATCTGTGTTTAAGCCATGTAGCTCTCTCTGTAAAACCAGCTGAAGAATAATTCGACTCATTTCTTCAGGTGATTACCAGCTCATTAAAAGTGTTCTCTTTTATTTATACACACACGCATACACACGCACACACACACACATATATACACACACATACATACACACACATACAGAGATAAACAAACATACACAAACACACATAAATATAGAGGGGTGGAATGTGATTAAAGGACATCTGCTTATGAAAACGTGATAGAATAAGGGCTGGCTTTAAAAATATGTACTGAGGTTGAGTTGTTCACGTAAACTCTTCAAAGTGTTGCTGCAGCATGACCGCAGTTCAATGACGGGAACAAGGAGATGTTAATAGATAAATGATAAATAACAGGTACTGATTTTATTGGCTTGCATACCTATACATTTGTTGCCAATGCATATTAGCTAAGCGACAAAGTATTTATGTGAATAAGCAATACAAATATTCAGATATGCACGCTTGATGTTGTTGGCACTCCGTTGCTTACGACGCCGAGGTTGCCAGTTGATCCGATCAACGGAACAGCCTGCTCGTGAAATTAACGTGCAAGTGGCAGAGCACGTCACAGACACGTGTACCCTTAACGTAGTTCTCGGGGATATTCAGCGTGACACAGTGTGACAAGGCTGACCCTTTGAATTACAGGCACAACAGAAACAGGAAGTAAGAGTGAGAGTGAGAGAAAGTTGTGGTGGAAGAGTACAGCAGGGTTCGCCACCATCCCCTGCCGGAGCCTTGTGAAGCTTTAGGTGTTTTCGCTCAATAAACACTCACAACGCCCGGTCTCGGAATCGAAACTGCGATCCTATGACCGTGAGTCCGCTGCCGTAACCATTGGGCCATTGCGCCTCCGCCGCACGCTTGATACATACAAAAGAAAGAATTTAACAACTATAGTAATGAGGTTTTGTTTATTTACACAGCAAGACTAATCGCATGCTTATTAATAAGTAGGCCTATAATGTTATTTAAAATTTGTCTGCAGATACGCTGTCTCGGCATTTCAGTTAACTGTTAAGCATTAGACATCCACTCGTTTCCAGACATGTTTCCTGGAATACGTCGACTTGAAAAATTCCTAATTGCATTTATACTACTAGTACGGTACCCCTTTTCCCTCGGATTAACTAATAACAAATATTTAAGAATATCAATTGTAAATATATAGTTTTCGTCTTCGCGTTTATTCCACGCCAAATGGACCTCGCTTCTCGGTTAGCTTCCTTCTGATTAATACAGGTATTGAAAAAAGATTCAACATCGAACTACAGCATTTAATATTGAACTCCTCTGTAACCTCGATATCGAAACACCAATTGCACATATTTCTACAAGATTAAAAATTTGCAAATATAAGATGAAACGTGGCGTTCATAACTTCCCGAAAAGTAACGGATATTTATAAGGAGGAGGCTATATTTACAGTACTCTACGCAAGCAGTTTCCTGACTTTTCAATATTTATTTATGATATCAATAATCTTTTACCGAAGATTTTATTTCAAACGTAAAATGTAATTAAACATGACAAAGAACAGATTTTAAAATAAGTTGAACGAAGAATTGTTAATTTTGAAAGCCTTCAAAACTTATTAATGAAATTAGCAGAAAATAAAATTCGAAGTGAGTATTTCCTTTAAATGATGTTATTAAATATCTTCAAAGGAAACTGCTCAACCTAGCCGTGAAATAATCACCGAAAGAAATATAATTAACAAATCTTGGTAGAAAAAAAAACAGACATCACCATTTTTCATTATATTTTTTAATTTATTAAAGAGTATCGATTTATTTATTGATTATCATAAGTTTTAGATGTTGGTGTACAATTGATTACCTTCGCTTGTAATAATTGCTGAAGTGGTCAGTAGGCTTTACTTCTCAGTGACCATATTATTTTCGTATCTCTTCTTTATATTTTGACTATACTTTTCCCATCATCAATGCGTGATGGGAAGAAGGAAAGACAAAATGCTTGAAGCCTGAGCAGAATGTTTGGAAAACAAAACGCTCTACTAGAGCGATCTAGTTATCTTAATAGACAAATTCTGTAATTACTACTAACATAACAATTTCATTCTAATTACAAATGTAATGCTTATGATTTTTTTTTTACTGTCTCAATTTGGAAAATGAATTGAAAAAATGCATATTCTAAATTGAATGGCGAATATAATCACAGTAACGATTGGAGCTTATAGAAACTAAATAGTTACCATAAACACCAAATTAAAATATACCAAATTTCTTTGATTAAATACATAAAGAAATAAGATTTCAATTCAAATTAATTTCATGTTGACTATTTATTTGAATCAACGTTTGGAGAGATGTAAAAGAATTTGTTGGACTGTACTTAAACAAATTGTCAAGACATTATAACTTGCTAATCCTTATTATTATTGCCATCATCATCATCATCATCATCTTCATTGTCATTGTCATTATGCTCATTATTATTTAGAAGGTGACATGAAGGAATCATTAGCGCGACGGAAAAAGTAATTAGCGATATTTCTTCCCGCTCTTTACGTCTTATGATCAATTTACCTTCAATCTTTTCGGGATCAATGAAATAAAGTACCAGTCAAATACTGAGGTCGAATTTATAAACTATCTCCCTTCCTCAAGATTGCCGGCATCGCTTCAAAAATTCAAAATGAAAATAAGAATGATATTATTATTATTATTATTATTATGTTTTTTTTTTTCTTCTTTCTTCAAATTTTTTCCCATTTCTCGCCGAGTGTTTTCCGTACACCTAGGGCAGAGAAACGTTGTATGCATTCCCAATTTACACACGCAAAGTCATAGGTAAAGCATGCATTTAAAATAAATAAATAAGAAATATTATTATTATTATTATTATTATTATTATTATTATTATTATTATTATTATTATTATTATTATTATTATTATTATTATTATTATTATTATTATTATCATTATCATTACTATGAACGTGGTGAACTGGCAGAAAGGTTATCACGCTGGGCAACATCCTTAGCGGTATTTCGTCTCCCGCTACATTCTGAGTTCAAATTCTGCCGAGGTCGACTTTGCCTTTCATCCTTTCGGGGTCAATAGATTAAGTACCAGTGAAACACTGAGTTGATGTAATCGACCAGTCGCTCCCACTAAATTTCAGGCCTTGTGCCTATAGTAGGAATTATTATTATTATTATTGTTGTTGTTACTATTGTTGTTATTATCATTATTATTATTATTATCATTATTATTATTATTATTATTATTATTATTATTACTGTTGTTATTATTAATAGGCCTTGAAATCTATAGTAGAAAGAATTATTATAGTAGTAGTAGTAGTAGTAGTAGTAGTAGTAGTAGTATCGTTGTTATCATTACATCTCAGAGTGATTTCTTCTTTGTTACCTGAAAATGAGATCTCATGCAATATGCTGTCAAATGGTTTGTGTTCGCCATTGAGAATTCATAAGTTCCTTTGCTTTGGCGTTATTAAATTGAAAGTGAGCGCTCGACTTGCCACAGAAAAAGGCAGACGTACTTAATTATTTATCTCCATAGAAAAGCCTATTGTGACATTTCGTAACGTAGTTTCCTCAAGATACTTTAATGTAAAGCTTGTAAATTAACTGGAACTTTCATATCCTTTGTACGTAGCACAATGGTCAATGCAGGTTCACAGAATTTTCTAATATATATTGAGCAGAGTAAATTCTAACCTTTGTTTAAAAATTGATTATACAGATTTCGGCCCAACTTCAGTACCTAGAATTTCTGAATAGACTTTCGATCTCGTAAGCAGAATAGATATTCCTTCAGGATATTTGAAGTTTACACAAGTAATTAATAGTAGAGTTGCATAATCAACGATATAATTCCTATGCATTATATGGACTGCGAATTCATGTAGCTCTCATCTACGGTTAAAATATCCTCGAGTAGTGTGAATTCATTCTCAAAGAGCAAAAAGTTCAACGTATATCCTAATTGCAATTTCAAATTGTGAACTATACACCACACATACATACACACACACATGTATGTCGTAGTTTGTATGTATGTATATATATATATATATATATATATATATATATATATATATATATATATATATATATATATATATATATATATATATATATATATATAGTCGCCGACGACCCGACTATGCAATAGGTAGTACTGGATTACATGTTACCAGAAGCACTCAACAGCGATCTGACATATGATGGACACAGAAATACATCAGTGAATTCAAAGGACAGTACAGCCATGTGGTGCTTTGGAGTCACGCGTTTGGCGCCAACGACATATAATTAACAACACAAAATTGTCTCTTTACAAATCGTTTGTCTTACCATCCCTGTCATATTCTTCTCAAACATGGACAAGTTGCGAAAGGACATTTCAAATCGTTCGAACGATTCCACCAAAAATGTCTTCGCCGCATTTTAAACAATGGGGTGATTTTACTCAAGACACAGATGTCTTTGTGTCTGCAGGCATCACTTCAATTAGATCAATCATTCTGAAAGACCAAATGAGATGGTCTGGCCATATTGTTCGAATGGCGGATGAACGCACACCCAAACAGCGGTTATATGGCGAAATTGCAGAGGGTAAGTGCTATCGGTGTAAACCTAAACGAAGGTTTAAGGGAGGCATAAGAACTACAATGAAGTCACTTGGAATGGATCCAAGAAACCCTTGCTTCAGATCGAAATGGATCGCGAACAAAAGTGTGGAGTGGAGTGAAAGCGTTTGAATAAGCCATGATAACATATACAAGACTTAAGAAAGATTAAAAGAAAAATATTGCAATCGAGAAGGTGAATCTCAGTGACCTTTTTGTGTGCACAATTTGTGACAGATCATGCCTTTCTTTTACTGGGCTCAAATCTTATTTGCAGGTCCATCATAAACGGACCACCACAAACTATCCTGTCTATATATCTGTGCACACATTTCAATACAGTCTGTGCCATAAGGTCTGCAAATCTAACGCAGGAATCAAAAGACATTTTAGGATCCACAAAAAAAAAACAGAACTTACCATTGTAGCTCTTCGTGAGTGTCTTTTCAATACATTGTCTGGTTTTAAAAGCCACATCAGATGTCATCAGATTGACTGACTGAAGTGTAGGTACAAGAGGTGGTCAGACTATGCATAAGGAGTGGACAATCACCACACACACACACACACACACACACAAACACACACACACACACACACATATATATATATATATATATATATATATATATATATA
>NC_068992.1:26969384-26969618 GCF_001194135.2 Octopus bimaculoides
ATATATATATATATATATATATATATATATATACATACGCATATATGTGGGTGGGTGTGTTTCTTGCTTTGTTGTTTATACAAGGTAATCGTATTTTATAATATACGTTGCATTTACCGTGCGTATTTGTTAATAGTGAGAGATTTGTGGTCTTCGATTGTTAACTCCTCTTTCTAGCAAATGGTATTCGGATACCCTACTTGATATATATATATATATATATATATATATATA
>NC_068992.1:26969628-26970326 GCF_001194135.2 Octopus bimaculoides
GGAGAGAGAGAGAGAGAGACAGAGAGAGAATTCACAAAAAAAACAATAGACGAAAACAGGTGGTGTAGAAAACAACCAGATGTATTAGTATAACGCCGGGACGTGAAAAAGTGTTAACGTTTCGAGCCTACGCTCTTTCACAGAAAGGAACACGGAAAGAAACAAGGAGAGAAAAAAAGAATGTGTAGTGGCTAGAGATCTATCGTGGCGAATATATATATATATATATATCCATATATATCCATATATATATATATCCATACACACGCGTGCGAGAGAACTACATATGTAAACATATTTCTTCCAAGCTAATGGTGAGTTGATTATATTTGTTGACGATTTTCGATTAAAATTATGAAAATTAACTGATACCATGCATACTCACACTCTTAACGATTCTGAATCCATTGTTTGGCGTGTCACTGTGCTAAGGACACCTATTCAGGAAGAAACATGTACACCGACAGTCTTTCCCTTAATGTCTCTTTGATTGATTCAGCATGACAATCTTATTTTGTTGTTTCCGCTATTGGTCAGTTTACCTTCTCTCGAATCGAAGTTAACTTTAACAATTTCTGAATAAACCAGTCAAATTTGTGTAGTATATAGTAGTATACCTTTCTTCATATATTTTATACAATTTCATGTCACTGTGTATACTCAGATACACACACAGGTATATATATATATATATATAT
>NC_068992.1:26970507-26973840 GCF_001194135.2 Octopus bimaculoides
ATATATACATATGTATGTATGTATGTATTTATATACATGTGTGTATTTGTGTGCGCGCGCACGCGTGTGTATGTATGTATGCAAAGAGACTTAGAGAGACAGAGATTGATTAGAGATAGGTAGATAAGATAAATAGATAGATACATACATACATGCATACATGCATACATACATACATACATACATACATACATACACGGACAGACAGGCAGATAGACAGGCAGACAGACAGACAGACACACAGACAGACAGACAGATAGATAGATAGATAGATAGATAGATAGATAGATAGATAGATAGATATAGTTATATATATATTTTTCCAATTTATAAATTTACATGTATACACACACGCACACATACATACACATACATGTACACACACACGCACACAATATCTATATATGTATAAATATGCATACATACATGTGTATCGATTTCTACAACTTAAATCAGAACATTCAATTTTTAAAATCAAAACCATAAAATTAACGTAGGCTTACACACACACACACACACACACACACACACACACATACACACACACACACACACACACACACAGGTACACACGTACGCACACCCACATACACAAACACACACGTAGAATGCATGTAATTTGTTTCATGTTGCCTTTAATAAAAGCGTAAGATTTATATTGAATTTGGGTCGGATATTTTCATTTATTTTTATACTTTAGATTACATTGCATGCTTTGCATTCACAGGGATACGAATACCTGAATGACAGATGCACATGTAATACATTTCTATTCATTTAAACTTACACACGTATGCATATAAACAATTATGCGCTTATGTGTGCGTACATGTAGCGTGTATGTGTAGGAGTACAAGTCTGTGCTCATGTGTTCGTTACAATATGTGTTGGTGCTAAAAAACCGCAGCAAACATTCTCATGATATATAATTGTATTCATATATTAATTAAAATCTTAGATATCACACACTGCTACTGTACAGATTTTTGCGTGACAACCAGTCATGCATGTAAGGTAGTGACGCGAAACGGCAATATATCACATTTTAATAAATATATAACTCAGTGCTATGTATTAAGTTACATGTTTTCTCACATTTCACACTGCGGAGTCATACATAAAGTCTGCGTTATTATTCAGCGCTTCAAACAGAAATATATATTAATTTGTTTGGTTATTCTTTCATTGATTTCGGCGATTGGACTGCAGCCAAGCTCAGGTATAGTATTCGAACCTTTTAGCTGATGATAACTATTCCAGGACTTAGCTATATTTGGTACATACATTTGTTGATATCTATTTTTTGATAGGGTTTTGTACGAAACTAGGCTTGAAGTCAATGCAGATTAAGGGACTACAAAAAAGGAAAATAAAGCGGCCAACAAATTCAAATATGATTTTTCTATCATAAACTGGCAGAAACAAGAAGACAGTAATGAGTTCCAGGGACCAGCAGTTCGAGGAAAGACTTTATCAAAATAAAAGGACTTATAACTGGAAGCTCAACAGAGAAGCAATGGGCCTGACGATGGCTTAATTGGTCGAAAATTCGAAGTCACTGTCAATAATATTCTAGATTAAGAAACATAAATATACACATGTGTGTGTGTATAAGTACACACACACACACACACACACACACACACACACACACACACACACACACGCGCGCGCGCACACACACAAACACACACAAACACATACACACACACATAACAGATCACCGTTATTATCTCTCTTTTACTCAGATTCTTTGTTCCGGTCATTTCATCATGTTGAACCGTTAATACCTACACATTTTTTTTCGCTCTCCGTATCTTGTTTATCATTCACTCTCCGTTTTTCCCCTCTCTCAATCCTTTATGTCGAAGAGCGTAGGCTCGAAACGTCGAAGATTTTTCCATTCTTCCCGAGCGTTAAAGACCTGCTTATTGTTCCTTCACCTGTATACGTCTCTTGTATTCTGTAAATTTGAACTATTGAGAAATATGGAGTAAGTCTTGTTTAATGATGGAGCTCGAAGTTGATAAACCTATTAATAACGCCGTGTACATAATTAAAACACTTTTGAATGTAAAGAAGTCGAAGACTGCCCGCCTGCCTCGAAACGTGCTTCCAAACAATTCGGCTCCAGATCTGTGGTTTTGTGTACGTATATATTCTTTTATTTGCTTTAATCTTCGTTGCGGCCATGCTGGCACACCACCTTGCAATGTTTGTTTGATTAAATCCACCTCAGTACTTACTTTAAGCTTCAGCATACCTCGAGCTCATTTTGCTGGACAGATAAGTTACGGCAACTTAAAATAGCATATTTCGGTTATCAGAAGGTGTGTGACAAACACAAAACGCAGATATACACACATACTGGCACTCGGTCAATTACGACGATAAGAGTTCCACTTGTCCGATCAACGGAACAGCTTGCTAATGAAATGAACGTGCAAGTGCACAGAGACGCTTACTCATATCATAGTTCACTGGGAATTTCCACGTGACACAGAATGTGACAAAGCTGGCCCATTTTGAAATACAGGTACTACTCATTTTTGCCAGGTGGGTAGACTGGAGCAACGTGAAATATAGAGTCTTCCTGAAGAACACAACGCGTCGCTGTGAATTGAACTCACGACCTTACGATCGTGAGCCGGATGCCCTAACCACTAAACCACGTGCCTTCACACACACACACACACACACACACACATAGATATATATATATATGAAGGAATTCCACGCAGTTTCCGTCTACCAGACTTGGTCAGAAAGGATTTGTCGGCAGGAGGCTATTGTGGAAATGCCTGAATATTGGAAAAGAAAACTTCGAGAATTTTGCGAGAAACCATGCAGACAGGAGGAGAGCAATCTTTTCCCAGCTTGAAAAATTCGAAACTCAAAGGTTACCTCATCAAGAGCAGTTACGAGAAAAAAAGAGAAAACAAAGCAAGAGTCTTCTCGTAAACCACCATTATTCACATTCTGATTTCTCAAGTAGATCACGCGCTGGAGTAATAAGTCACGTTCATATCCATATAGCTTTTGGTAGCCTGAGGAATTATATGAGGATTCACCAGGTGAGGTGAATGAATTGCAGACATTGCTGAATAGTGGTAATAGTAATGTGAGTGTGTTTGTCGATTGTTTGTTTAGTTACATTTTCTTCTGCCTTCTCACTGAACACTCACACATCGTTTTCGACACGACAGTCCACCATAATACAGACACACATATATATATATATACACACACACACACATATATATACATATATATGTATATATATACATATATATATATATATATTTTTATATATATATATATATATATATATAT
>NC_068992.1:26974475-26976741 GCF_001194135.2 Octopus bimaculoides
TATATATATATATATATATATATATATTCAGAATAGCTTCGCTAAGTGTCAATTGACTCATCGAACATATTCCCTTGGATTTTGAAAATGAATCAACTTCTCCAATCACCGTTAAGTGTATATTTGCATATTTATCATCTGATTTTCATTGTGGTAATGAGCCCAGAAAATTCATCTATGTTCGTATATATCGGGATTTTTCCAGGATCGATGTACTGGTGAACTGGTTCAAAGTAAATCTTTTTACACCTCGAATACATGTATTCACTCAGGGTCGAACGCAAATACTTTCTCCTTTTTTTTTTTCACATTGATTATCTGTCTCTTTATGTAAAATCTACTAACTTCTTCTCTTGGAATAACATAAGCATAAGTTGATACGCTTAAATTTTCTTCACCGATAAAATTCCCAGAACATTTATGATAGAATAAGATAGTCTTCCTAATGAACCGTATAATAGATAAGTTATACAACCACTTTTCCGTTTTCGGAAATACGATATCGACTGATAAAACTATGCTTCGGTTCACAGTAAAACCTAGCATTGAAAATATTTTTTGCGATAAAAAATGGCGATAGTTGATATTCTAAGAGACTTGTTTTTGTTTTCTAATGACATCTATTCGCAAAATCTGATAAATCTTATATGGAGTGGTGTCCTGCTCAACACAGAAATATACCGAAAATGTTTTCGGTATATGAAGTTAAACAGATATGAAGTTATATTTTATTTGTCCAGAAGTTGCTGCTAATATTCATATCTTTATTCTTATTTAACTATTAATCTGAAAATTTATCAACTCTCTGGTGTTGAATTCTTCAATATCATGAAAATTAAAATAATCAGAATCCATCTCAAAACTCAAGGCACAAACACTTTCAAAGCTTGTGTAGCTCACTCTTCAGCTTTTGTGGAAATACATTCATTGCCTACGAATTGGCAACTCGAAATAATCATATATTTATACGTTCTGTCCTTGACTTAGCTTCATTATAAATTATACATTCTGTATATCATACAGACAAACACAAACAAACAAACAAACAAACAAAACGCCCACATGCACACACACACACATACCACAAATACGCGCACACATACACGAAGTAGTTTGCTTTTTCGCTTTTTCTTTACCCACTAAATATCAACAAGAGCAAGATACAAGTGTATCTTCACGGCAAAATTTTAACTGAAATATTTAACAGACAAGAAGCGCATTTCCCTTCAACCACCCAAATCTTTAAAATGCTCCGTTGAAAGACCAACAGAATTCAGATTCCTCCTTTTGTTTAATTATAAGATATATTCTTGTTCACTTTCGAGACGTTTACTTACTCTTAGTATTTTTATACAATTGCTCACTATAAGTACGTTTTAATATGTATGTCTTTTTAACGATTTGGGCTGAATAAAAGATAGTTGCTGTACATATTCTGAACAGTATGTACTGTGCCCGTTGCATATAATGCTATCCACATTCAGATATTTTGATTTGGGTGTTGTGGCGTGTGATAGTAAATTTAATCCGGCATCCTGATCCACAACTCTACTTAGATGATTCTAAAAGAATCTACATCATAGCCAACATTCAGTCTACGTCTTCTGTTCTCTCAGTCACGTAGACTGTGTAAAAAGGTTTCGGGTGCTATCAATTAGCTTTGTTCCTAAGCCATTTAAGTAAAACAAAATGCATCTCCCTACTTCTTACATGAAACTTACTTTCCTCGATGTTCAGGATAGTCTAAATCTAAAATGTTCCTGCCAAGATTTGAACACACAATATTGGCAATGTAAGTAAATACTATCATATCTGTCTGTCTTGTAACAAGAAAATAGATAAGAAAATCAAATATATTTGAGTCATATGTGTATCTGTGTCTGTGTACATACACACACACATATACATATATGTTTATATATATATATATATATATATATATAGATATGCAGGGCAGGGAATCGTCAATTAGTAATAAAATTAATAATCAACAATTTTGCCGGGTAGCTCAGTATGAAAAAACCTTCTTCGGTAAAAAATTTATAATCATAAATATATAGGGATTGACAGTAACCTGCTTCTCCAACATACTGAGAATTCAGAAATAGCAGTCAAAGAACTACTGATTTCAAAACTACAAATTATTACTCCAGATTGATAGCGATATTTTTGATACACACAGAACAAAAAACAGTATCGCTATCAATCTGGAGTAATAATTTGTAGTTTTGAAATCAGTAGTTCTTTGACTGCTATTTCTGAATTC
>NC_068992.1:26977027-26977805 GCF_001194135.2 Octopus bimaculoides
ATTATATATATACATCATACACACATATGAAATGAGAAATAAAGAAGGTTTCTAACAATGCACAATGTTTTTTAGAAAATTATATTTCGGACGCAAAGTCTTGTTTTCAAAAGAATGCAGTCAAAGAAATGTGCGTTTACATAGATCTTACAGTTCTATTTTTAAGAGATGAGGAATTAAGTACATTATTTACATTTGATGAATAATTGTCCTCATCTTGTTTGTTGTTAGCGCAACGATTCGGCTGATGTACTCTCCAGCCTTCATTGGGTGTCCTGGGGAAATTTCGAACCTGGGTTCTCATTCCTAAGGTATTTGTCGATGTTATTATTATTATTATTATTATTATTGAGTGAGAGAGCAGTGCATGCCATCAAAGTGACACTGGGGTAAAATATACGAAGCCCAGTATACCCATCATGACTTCCCGTCTGATAAGGGTACACCAGGCACATGCATCACAACCATATGTGCGTGACATGGTGATCTCATATCAAGATAAACAGCGCATGACCTCGCAGGTGTAGCCCAGTTACAATTTCTTTATGTCGAGTAGCCCATCCCGCTCAAAAGGTCCCGGAATAAGGTTTCTTTATGGATGTTGAGCAAAACACCCATTTTTCCAAAGGTGAATTTAACATCCTTAAACAAACCTTATTCGGGGACCTTTTGAGCGGGATGGGCTACTCGACCTGAAGAAAATTCTAACTGAACCCCACCTGCATGGTCATGCGCTGTTTATCTTGATATGAGATCACCATGTCACACACATATGGTT
>NC_068992.1:26977815-26988620 GCF_001194135.2 Octopus bimaculoides
CTGCATGGTCATGCGCTGTTTATCTTGATATGAGATCACCATGTCACACACATATGGTTGTGATGCATGTGCCTGGTGTACCCTTGTCAGACGGGTAGTCATGATGGGTATATTGGGCTTCGTATATTTTACCCCAGTATCTCTTTGATGGCATGCACTGCTCTCTCACTCAGTAATAATAATAACATCGACAAATACCTTAGGAATGAGAACCCAGGTTCGAAATTTCCCCAAAACACCTGATGAAGGCTGGAGGGACAGTCGGTGACTTTCTTTTAGCCCGGTACTTGTGCTTGTAGCAGCAGCGCCGCAAATGTTAGTATTGCAGGTGACGTAGAAGTGACATTGGGGACGGTGGTACTGAGGGCTGTGGTAGAAGTCTGGCTGTAGGTTAGCAGCAGTGGCGGTGGTGGAGACAGTTGTCGATAGTGGAATTCATCACCGGACTAAAACAGGGTCACTGCCCATCCGGCTATTCAAAGTGGCAGCATCTTTGTAAATACACATTTCTTTGACTGCATCCTTATGAGGATAGACCCTCGCACTCGAAATATAATGGTTTCTTTTAGGTTTCTGCTATATTAGAAGCATTCTTTATATCTCATTTCATTTATCATTCGACTTCTTTATTACGATGCTTCAAGCGAACTACAAAACTATTTTGTATATATATGTATATGTGTGTGTATTTGTGTATGCATGTGTATGTGTATACGTGTGTGTGTATGTATACACAATATACATATCTGCATATATACATATAGGTACATATATATACATATACATATACATATATATATATATATATATATATACAGAAATAGATAAATATATACATACACAGGCATACACACATACATATATACGCAGATATAAATAGATTTAAATTTTGTTTTGTTTTTGTCCACTTTGTTCATTGTCTATGATACATCTTTCTTAATATTTATAGAATCATAACAATGGAATTTTCAAAATCACAGAAGTTTTCAAATTATATTTTATCTTCTATATTCTGTCCTTCATCTTTTGTTTTGATTTTGTCTTTCCGTCACCTTCGCTTCCTCTCTATTTCTAACTCCCACACAGACACAAACACTCTGTCTCTCTCTCTCCCTCTCTTTCCCTCCTTATCTATCTCTCTTACTTGCTTACACCTCACACTGTAACAATGTTAATTCTTGCCCTTCTCTATTCCATTTATCATTTTTTTTTAATATCAGTTTCTCTGTATTCGCATCCAGATGTCACACTATATTTACTTCATAAGATATTAACAAATTTAAATATAGAAAATATTGAAGCAGACGAAACTGCGTGAATTTTCAAACACACTCACTCTGAATTCCAATCAAACTTAAATGCTCACATACTTACTCTACCCCAAAATAAATACGCACACAGATCCGCGCGCGCGTGATTTACTCCGTGTCTGTACATATACATATTTCTGTGTATGCATATAGATTTACGTATACACTTGTGCATATATATATATATATATATATATATATATATAATATTATATTATATCATATTATATTATATTATATTATATTATATATATATAAAACGCATTGATATATATGCATATTTATACATGTATATATATATATATATATATATATATATATATATATATATATATACAAACATTCATACATACATACATACATACATATATATATATACATAAACAGAGGTGAAAGAGTGACAATGTAAATCATAATTGACTTTAAGTGATAAATAATTTCCAATATATCCCTGGAGATGTTATTTAATGCCAGAAATAATGAGTTTTAAGACGTGTACACTTAACTAAAAGAATAAATAGAAATGGAAATATACTTGGAGATTTCTTATTTTCTTTTCATTTTTATTTTTTATTTTTGTGTTTTATGTAATTTTCTTCCCTATAGTTTTTTTTTTCACACTGCATACACGTACGTGGCGAGAGTAAGTAAATAACTGTTTACCGTGACTGTTTTACAGAGAATAAGTGTGTAGATTTGCAGGAACAACAACACTAACAACAATAACATTTTCCTTGTTTACCACTGAGTGTTCATAAATACACACTAGGAACAGTACAATAGAAGTAAAGTGGGATTATAGAATAAGAATAAAGAAGGTAAACAAAAGAGTAACAATAATAAAACTTTAACAATTAAAATCTCCAAATGCGGGAGACTTCCTAGAGCCGCTCGTGGAAGCCCCATAGAAACCACGATCGCCCAAGATCACTTCAATCTACAGGAGCATGCTTAGAGTAAGCCCGTTCATTCGGCTCATTCGTGCAACATTCCCCCACATTTCAAGAAAACTGTTGAAAGGCAGCACTTACCTCTCTACCGACACTTTCCTTTCCAAGTGAAACTCGAAAACGTCGATGAAGGCTTAGCCACGGAAGAAATCAATGCCGACCAAAGCAGTAATAACGAAAAAGGAACACAGGAAAACGCCATCAAACATTACCCCGCGTTAACGCCAATACAGTCGCTAAAAGCGCCAAAATCCACAAATGAGCCTCTTTCACCAAGGCCACCAGACAAGAAATTCACTGCCTGCCCTTCCCAGCCAAGGAAAGGCGACGGGATGATCTTCAAAATGAACTCAGCCGATCGCCAGGTCAGTCCTACACATGACAGAAGGTGTTCGAAATAAACCCACAAGTTAGAAATGCTCGGCCACTGCATGCAAGGGTGTTGAGCATTTTCATCGTTCTGTACGCATCTCTGGCAAGTGCGGTTGAGGGTATTTCTATGATTATAGAGTTTATCCCTAACTGGCAATGCCCTTCTCCCGGTAACACTGCTAGGCCAAGGGTTTATGTAAGTTAACCATAGGTCCCCGCTCGAAAGTCCTCTAGAACAGACCAGCCATTTGATTCTCATCGATACCCAGTGTCTCCTCGAGAACGTCGTCGCACAGAACGCCAGATAAACTCTTCCACTGACCGCATTGCCCATCTGACAGGGCTGTGAGTTCCTGACGATACGTGAGGTGGCAGGTGCCCCACCTCAATCTACTATTGATGCAGGACTACACCTCAAAGAGACGAGCTGTAGAAAAAATGGGGGGGTCCCTTCGATTTTCTGCAGTCAAAAAGGCTTGAAATGATTTGTGTCCTCATACACGTGACATCTTGGCTTTCTACTTCAACAGCCACGTGAATGTTAGTAACATCTGGCAAACTTTTAATGTCCGGGATTGCTTCTAGACTACCTTTATCTACACCCTCAACACCAAGCCTTTTCCCCAACCAGTTTTGCTATTATAGTTTCTGCACAAGGAGGATATTTGTTATGTCCTCTAAGTTCAGGAAGACAGCCTTAATCAACCAGCAGTTGTCTATTTCCGCTGGTATGTCTCCAATTTTAATTTTCGACCCTCGACTGTCCAGGTATGTAGGTACCAGGACCATTTCTTCATTTTCAAAGTCAAAGTGGTGTGTTTCTTTGCCTCTACTCTGCGGCATGTCACATCTCTACAGTGCACATCGCTTCTTCTTTGCAATGAATGCTTTTGTATCCCACACCGGTCCTAGACACCTTTCACTTTCTTGCTGCAGCGCACGTTCTAGTTTACGACTTTTAATTCCTGTTTTGTAAATTATTTTCTTTCTACGTGTTTCCACTACACTAGATTCGGCAGTGTTAAGGGTAACCCTTCTCCCATTTCTTTATCACATGTTTCTTGCATTTTTTAAAACATCCATTGGCAGCTTTAGATTTTCTTGTGCTTGACGCATCGTAGCGTCGAAAGCGTTAGCGCTTCATTCGTGGTCTTAGTTGTTTTAGACGACGGTATTAGCGTTAATAATGATAGATTTTAGTGGCGTTGATTGAATTTGCACGTGTTTTGTGTGAAGAATTTGTCTTTTCTTTTTCTTGAGTTTCTTGTTCATCGTTGCTGCTTTGGTCGGCATTGCTTTTGTCGGTGTTGGTGATGGTGATTCCGCTGTTGCTGTTATTGCTGCTGTTTGTATTTTTGCTTTTGATTCTACTGCTGCTACTTCTTTCCATGTTCATTAGATTAGCCGGAGGGAACTGGCTGTGATAGAAAATTTCGCCTTCCGTACCACATCCCACTTTCCTCTCTGCTTGGTTTGGCGATGAAGATGACGCCATATTAAATTTTTTCGATATTTCCAAAAGAAATATTTTCTTTATAAAATTTCGTCCCTCAGGGCAGATAAGAGTAAATTTTGCTCGGGCCATTACGGTTTGCTCAAAACACGACAGACTATACCGGAAAATAAGGAAACGAAAATAGACTTATGACAATGAAAACAAGTCAATAACTCACAGAGCGTCGTCTCAGTGATAAACAACAACAATAATACCAATGATAACGGTTTCAAATTTTGGCAAAACGCCATCAATTTTGGGGGGAGGGATAGTCGATTACATCGACTCCAGCGTTCAACAGGTACTTATTTTATCGACCGCAAAAGCATGAAAAGCAAAGTTGGCTTCGGCGGAATTTGAACTCAGGATGTAAAGATGCCTAACGGCGAAATGCCGCTGAGCATTTTGTCCGTGCTAAATAGTCTACCGGCTCGCTGCCTTAACAATAACAATAATGGTTCCAAACTTTGCCACAGGGCGCGGCCATTTTGATGGGAGGAAATAGCTCGATTATATCGACCCCAATGATTCACTGGTACTTAATTTATCGACCCCGAAAGGTTGAAAGGTAAAGTCGACCTCGGCAGAATTTGAACTCAAAAGGTAATGACGGGCGAAATACCGCTAAGCATTTCGTCCAGCATGCTAACGATTCTGCCAGCTCGCCGCCTTGACAATGACAATGACAATAATAATAATAATAATAAAAATAATAATAATAATAATAATAATAATATTAATAATATTAATGATAATAATAATGATAATAATAATAATAATAAAAATAATAATAATAATAATAATAATATTAATAATAATAATGATGATAATAATATTAATAATAATAATGATAATAATAATGATAATAATAATAATAATAATATTAATAATAATAATGATAATAATAATAATAATAATAATATTAATGATAATAATGATAATAATAATAATAATAGTAATAATAATAATAATAATAATAATAATAATAATATTAATAATAATAATGATAATAATAAATGCCTTGATGCAGTACCAGGCTGTGGTTCTTATGGGTTCTCATCTTAACTGATTCGAAGTGTTATCATGTACACTGTTTCATATTCGTAGAAAAGATGGGCTACAGGAAATATTCTGCTCAATACCACAGATATGTTTGTCAGTTGTTTGTCCTTAACAGGCTGAACATGTCCTTTAGTGACTGACAATATGAGCATTTCTGATCACGAGCAGTAGTGGGAGAGCATCATAGCCCTGTGTTGAGAGGAATTCTTTGGGGTTTCGATAATTCACCTTTGGAAACATGGGTGTTTTGTTCATCATCCTTAAACAACCCTTATTCAGGACCATTTTGAGCAGGATGGGCTACTCAACCTGAAGAAAATTCTAATTGGACCCCACCTGTAAGTTCATGCGCTATTAATCTTCTTATGAGATTACCATGTCGCCACATATGGTTGTGGTGCATGTGCCTAATGTACCCTTATCAGACGGGTAGTCACAATGAGTATACTGGGCTTCGTATATTTTACCCCAATGTCAATTTGATGGCATGCACTTCTCTCTCACTCAATAATAATCATAATAATAATAATAATAGTTAATAGATATGTTTGTCCCACAAGATCAAAATGCCTCAAGAAAGGAATACGAAAAGCTTTCTCACTATAAAGATCTGCAAATTGAAATCACAAAAATGTGGAAACTTAGTACTTCTATAATACCAGTAGTAATTGGTGCTTGGGAATGATAAAGAAGTGATCTGAGAAGTATATTAAGCTACTCCCTGGTAACTCCAGTCTCCGTTAACTACAAAAGGTAACCTTGATGGCTACAGCCCATATACTTATGATACACATATTATATATGTGTGTGTGTGTGTGTGTATGATATATTATATATATGGTGAACGAAAATGGTATAGTTTTTAATAATTTTTAATAATTTGATCTGTTCGATCGATTCATTATGTTTTCTTTTGGTCTTTTGTTCTAATGAAAACCATCCCTGATGACGTGCGAGACGTTTAATATTTAACTTATTGATGGTTGAATATAGTCAAGCACAGAAATGTTTTCATTGAATGTAAAATAATGGATAAAATCTACGGTGTTGAATTTCTCTCTTTTTAAATGTATAAATTTGAAACCTTGGAAATATATACATATATATATATATATATATATATATATATATATATATACGTCTGTGTGTATGAGCATATGGAAGTGGGAGAAAAAGCGTGTGCATTATAAATGATAGGCACAAAATTACCTGTTCTGTGCGTTTCATGTTACCGCTCCCTCAGCTTGGAAACTTAATTATCTAAATTTTGAATATATTTTGAAATATAATACGAAAGCTATCAAGAAAATGCTTATCTCGACTTTAAAAAAATATGATGTGAATGACACATTTAAAAATGTCTGTTTCGTTTCTAACTCATTCTTCCCTTATTTCAACGAATACCTAAAAATAAGATATAAAACGCCAGGTTGATATAACCGTTTATATGCCCATCGCTCCCACGATTATTTCAACAAAGAAACAAAGAGATAAACATTTTTTTCACGATAGCTTTCCGATATTATTTCAAAATATATTCGAACATCAAATAATTCTAAGGAAACCAGATTCATATTATTAGTCGAATGTGTGTAAATTGGGAACGCATAGTTTTTATGTGTGTTTTCGTATTTATTAAAATGCCATGCCGGTTTTAAGACTGTCCTTGAAACGCGTTTTATGTTTTGCTGAGGCCTTTCTCCTTCAGCCAGTTCTTCGTAAAGCATCTACTTGGTGATACGTATCAGAAGTCCTTCCTGGTGAAGATGGCGCTTGTATATATGAAGGTTCTATGCTGAGTGTATCAACTCGTTCCAGTACCTCTACGTCTGGAACGTGAGATAAAATGAATGTCCAAGACTGCTCTCGTGTAGCGCAGCTGGAGGCATTCCAGTAAGTTTAAATATTTTCTTTAAACCACCCAGGTCTCACAAGAGTAAAGAAGACCTCTAAGATCACAAGCTTATAGACTAGTCATCTATTTTTTTTTTCTATTTAAGGTCTTTCTGAGACTACACGAGGTTTTGAAGAGCAGAAAATACGTCACTGGCTTCTTAAGTCGGAGAAATATTTTCTCGTCGAGGGAGCAATGACGATTTATTGAACTACACAGATGGGAGAAGTTGTGAACACCTTTCACTGCCTTTTCATCGACGGAGATGGGAGGTTCCACATATATACATAGTCTCCTGCGCATCTTTTCATGCGACAGACTCACTCTCAAAGCATTAGTGAGTCAGGAGCTGTAGTAGGAGTTAATTACATAAGTCCGCTTCCATACAACCAATGTATATGCACTTATATTTGGATTTGCTTGTGACTGTTTTATACACACACACGTATATATCTATACATTATATATTTACATACATATATATAATACTATAACGTATACGTGTAGACATGCATGTGTATAAAAGTCACAAGCAAATCCATAAGTGCATATAACTTGGTTTTGTATGTGTGGGTGTGTGTATAGTGTCACGTGACCGAACAAAGAGTACTCAGTACGATAGCAGAGATTAATAATATATATTTTTAAAGTTAATTTCTTGCTGCCCTTGTTATGTATGTATGTATGTATGTATGTATGTATGTATGCATGCATATACGTGTCTACATGTACTTATGTATGTTTGTATATACTGTACACTGAGCAATGTTCAGGAATACTCGAAATATACGCTTTAAGTTTTGAAATAGAAATACTATTTCATCTTAGCTGCGGAAACTAAATAAATTTGTTCGGTTACAGATTTTATCTTGCCATGAAATCACTATGGCGCTATCTCTCTCTCCATTTCCCTCTCTCCCTCTTTCTTTCTAGTTTTTTCCAGACACTTCAGAACTAAATATGCAATACGCCATGGTCTTCTTTCTTGCTTTCTTAGCCCTTCATCAGAAATCAATACACAAATCTGTCCATAGGGAGATTAGTAAGTTATAGCTATTTGAACAAAAGATCAGTATCTTTTCTCTACTGAACTTCTAAGGAGACTGTAACGTAGACAATCTCTTGTTATATATCAAGCCGTACATTGTCAACTGCAACCTACCTTTTTTGTAAGACGGTAGTGTGACATTTTATATCTGGCTTCGTAAGCATAATTATACACCGGGAATGTTATAACAGAGTGTGTAGTGATAGCTGGTCAAATGGTCTTTGATACAAAATTTGTATTTTCTAAAATAAGCGGTTTATTTTGCCAAGTCAGAATTCACACAGTCTCAGATAGATAAAGGAACTTTATGACTATAATATCTTAAAAATTACCATATTTAATAAATCGTTGTAAAATGGTTAACAAATTATAACATGATTTTTTACTTCATTTTTACTTTGCTAGCTATAGCAAAATACTTCAGTTAAAGTATATTTGTAATTATAGTTATCAATATTTAATGTTCTCTTTTAATAAATGGTCATTCCGTATACATGTTTCTATTCTTTATTATTTTCCTTTTCATTCTGCACACTACTCACCTCACACACACAAAAAACATGTTCAATTATCTGAAATATAATTTAGATTTACAATATCTCAAGTTCAACTAATGTCATCAAATAATCACTATCACCATTGTGATATTAAGAGGTTGTGCTATTCGAGCAGAAATATTTCATTGCTCTTTGCAATAGTATTAATCTTTAGATACTTAGAAGGCGGTCTGAAAGATTTTGTAACATTAATGCATTCTACAAAAGCTATTAGAAAATTAATGAGGTAAATTTATTCCATGCTGCTATGATAAATAGACTGTAGATGAAGCTCAATGAGAATTCTTCCTTTTCCTCAGTGTTTAGGTGGTATACGTGAGGCTTGTTGGCCCCTTTTTATGACAACAAATGATTTGTACAGAAGTTATATATTAAGGTGTCATATGTTGAATTGTTATTTGTACAGTATTTCTTGCAGTTCAATAAATAAAATGTATATGACAGTAATGTAATTGCATCTCTAATCTATATTACTGATGCTGTTAGAAGGAATTATGGGTTTCTGAAGTTACGCAACGAAGAAATAAAATAGAAAATGTTTGTGTGTAATTATCTGAAAAGAAAAGAGGGGGAGAAAATGTGATGTTTTGAATAGAGATTTAATTGAGTTGATATATAGTTAATTGGCAATAAGCGGCATTGCAATTTACATATTTCATACATAAGAGAGGAAGTTCCATGTGATCACTGGACCTTCTAAAAATAGCAGCTACGTCACCCTTAGATTAAACTCAACAATCTTAAAAAGAAAGGATACACTGGATAATGTATTCCTCGTCAGACTACTTGAAATACAAAATGAGCATTGTTTTTAAATTCCAAACAAATGGAACAAAACAAAAAGTTGAACAACTTAGTTCATGTTTTTGATAATTCCTCCTATACAGATTCTAAACGTTGTCCAAAGATAATTAATTGCTACAGTGTTGAGTAATAATCATTTGTTACTTTAAATGGATGCATTCCACATATCTCCAACAGTAGTCAAATATCGAATTGAAACGCATTGCCATTCTTGTAATATGAAATAATTGAAATAACGTTAAAGCAGCAGCATTTCTTTTATGATATTTTACAGGGGGGGGGTTGTTTTTTTGTATATTTTGAATTAAAATTTGAGATGAAAATAGTTTGGTAGAATATCTTATAAGTTACACTTTTAATTGTTCTTTCTTCATTTCACTTCACTTCATTTGTTCTGTGACTCATTTCTGCGCATTCCAATGTAATAGATATTATTTCAAATTCAATAATTATTTCAGAAAGAAGTAGTTTAGTGGCACTAAAAGTTTCTTATTGAATAAATTACAAAATAATATAAATATGATATGAATATGAATTGCAGAAAAAATGTGTTTGAAAAGTTATGAAACAATGGTTAATAATAATACAATTTGACCTTTGCTTTTAATTTTCGAATTTCAAATCCACAAAGAAGTTGTGTACCATAAGATAAAGTGAAATTTAACGTTTTCAAAAGAAGATTCATAGATGTTTGTCTCTGATAAAATATTTTATTTAAAACAATAGTTTCCACATCATATCTCAGAACAACATATCAGGGAGTGAATAAGGGACCTATTGGTGATTTGACCTCTAGACTTCGATAAATTATGTCTAAGGACAAATAATCGTTGGAACGTTGAGTAACAAATATTTGTCTGTGTTTTGACATTAAAATAATACATTATACATAGCAGCAGCTGTATAAAAATTTCAAATTAAATAGATTCATCAATAGTTACGGAAGTATTCTCGGAATATAAGATATTTGAAACAAGTTTAAAATAACGTACGTTTGTATTCGATAGGATGAAGTATATTTTTACATTGTAAAACCTTCCTCAGTTCACATCCGTGCTTCTTAAGGAAATCATTCATTGAGTACAGTGAAAAATGAAACCTCAGACACATAAAGGCTGTCAAGCTGTTCAGGAATAACATGTGATGAATTAATAGGAACAAAGAATGGGAAAATTAAAAGATAAAAATTTATATAATATGAGAGATAAAGTGGCAGGGATGCTGAATTAGAGGGATGGGCTAAAGAGCATCTTTTCCCAGTTTTTTTCCAATGCTTTCCTGTTTGTTTTTCGCTTTGCTTTTTTTTTTTTTTT
>NC_068992.1:26988630-26989464 GCF_001194135.2 Octopus bimaculoides
CTTTGCTTTTTTTTTTTTTTTTTCATAATTCTTATAATTTTTGTTAACTCTTTCAATATCCTTACATTCTCAATAAACTCGGAACCTTTCCATCATCTTTTCTGCCATTTTTTTCTAGTAATATTACTAGATAATATTTACCTGTATCAAATAATATTTACCTTTTATTCTGTCTTACAAATAACCATATTGTCCTTTTTATGTTCATATTCAGAATTTTTTTGTCACTTTTCGTTTATAACAGGAAAAATGTCTCGAAATTTTTCATTGCTTTCAACCAATAACGCTGTATCATCGGCTTATCTAATAGTGTTGATGTTTATACTATTGACTGTGAGTCCTTTCATCTCATTTGATCCTCTGGATTTATATTTAGTATCGATATTTACCATTTTTGGTGATAATCCACATGGTTGTCTTACTCCTCTTTTGACCTCCGCTGGCTCTGACAATTGCAGGTCTTTATAAATGTAAGTGGACACTTTACCATTATAAAATAGAGCGCCTATCAATTTCCCTTCATAACGATAGCTAGACAGAAGCTGGAGCGAGTAAAAACAGTTTCAAGTATCTATGACGAAAAATACATCAGAAACGTTGTTGAGAAGTTACTCAAGAGAATAAATAAAGCTAAAACAATGTTTAAAATAATGACGAAGATCTTCATCTCAAAGGACATAACACTAAACTTGAGACCAGTATATAATGTTATATAATGCCATTTGTCTCCTACGACACAGAATCTTGGACAAAATAATTAGGTATGGATACATACATATATATACACACACATGCGCATGTATACACACACACACACACATACGTACACACACA
>NC_068992.1:26989474-26996015 GCF_001194135.2 Octopus bimaculoides
ATATATATATATATATATATATACATATATACAAAGGGTTTTCACACAGTTTCCGCCAACCAAATTCATTCACAAGACATTGGCTGCTCCGGGGCTATAGTGGAAGATGGCTGCCCAAGGTACCATGCAGTTGGATTGAACTCAAAACCAAGTAATTACAAAGGAAGATTCTTAACCCTGCAAACATGCTTGTGCCTAAGATCGCTTGAAACATGAATGAACACTTTTGACCAGCAAGAAAATAATATTGTTCTATATACGCTACGGAATTAAGACGAAATCTCTTTACATGAAAAATATGCTTTAGATGAAATGTTTACGTTTCAATTAGTAATGACATTTCTCCGGAAAGATTTCCATTGTTTTGGAACATTATTCCCAGTATTTCTAGCAAAGATAAATCAAGATGACTCTACAACTGACATACTGCGTGTGTGCAGATCAACTATATCTTAGTAACACACGCTCTCTTTCATTGGAATCTTTCAGAAATATTCGCCCGTTAACGGTAACATGTTGAATGGAAAAGATAGTCAAAATATATCTCTAAAACCTAATTGCATTAATTAAAACAATATTTTAGACGTTGTGCGCACGAGACAGAATAAGGTCCAACCAACTGTAGAGATTTCTGCAGTTGTCACCAATCGTTCACAATTTTATTAGTTACACAAGCACACTTAGCTGTCACAATTTATTGGACCAGCATTTAGAAAGTTTGTAACAAACCTGACAGATAACAAACAGAACCAATTTGCATTCAATTCCATTTTGGAAAGTGATCAAAACAAAGCAAATCACGGACATCATATAGTAAATTGGAAATTGACCGTAACTAATGTCTCTACTAATGATTACAACAGCGTAAAAACGAATTTGAAAGCAATTCAGCTTGATAAGTGTAACGTGCTAAATTCACTATAGTACAAATAGATAATAAAAGACAGTAAAACTAATTTACACTTCATCATCACATGGAGACATTATCAGAATTTATATGGCGAATCACACAACACATTGAATGCAAAAATGATAAACAAAGTTAATACTATCGATTTATTCTCTCCTAATTCCACGCAAACAACACGATATTTTCACGAAAATACCACTCTAGTCTACTGGCCTTGTTAATAAAACTACTTGTTTGTCTCTTACTTGTAATATATTAGCCACTAAACATAGGCCCATTAAAGTAATGGCGCGTGTATTTTCTGAAATGAGCCTTTAGGGAATATATGAAACCAGTATGAAATTATATTTCCCCAAGGAAACTCCAGACACCTTTCATCGTACATTCATGTGGTATAAATGCCTCAATATAACGAAGGTTTCATATAAATCATTGGTACAATGGTCGATACAAACACATTCTCAACTTATGGCCTAATGACCTAATACCGCTGCCAGTATATGTGTGTGCGTGTGTGCGTGCGTGTGTGTGTGCGTGTGTGTGTGCGTATATCCTAGACGAGAGAATGCTTGGCCCACATAAGAAACTAAGTAAATATACTTCTCAAAGGCTATATCAAATCAACTATTCAGATATTTACGTACGCTATCCATTCTTGCTTCGTTATTTTTGCCAGGAATGCAGGTCACAGGTTTTTTAATGCAGAATGGTGATTAACTGCATTTCTGACGGCATAAATATTGCTTTCATACGATGTAATAAATTATATGTTAAAGCAACATTGGAAGATCACAACAAAAGCAATTTTTGTTCTAAAAAAAGGAGAAAGAAATTAAAAAGCAAAGTTCCGTATGGTTGGCCTCGTATGATTCCAACAGTCTGCAGCGCCTGGTTTCTTGTGATCAAACAACATATTAATCAGGAACGTCCGACTTAGATCACTGAGCAATGTTCTATTCACTGCCATAACGGAGATAGTTGTTTTTTTTGTTGTTATTGCTTTCATGGATGAATAGTAAATTAAAGCCATTCGACAGTCTATAAGTATAATGGCATCGAGATCGTTTTCTTATTTATTTTCTCCTGTCAACTGCACCAACGGAATTGGAATCAAGATTAGACTTTCAGCTATTATTGATTCCTGAATCTAAGAAATTTATCATTTTACATAATAAAATATATTTGAATTTAGTATTATTATCAGCTACAAAGTGGGAACTCGTTCCTTTTTCGTCTTGCATTTAAACAGAGTGATATGAAGCCAAAACGTTTAATATACCATTATGTCGTTCTTTAAAATAAACTTGCTATTTACTTCTCTTTTCATTTCGAAATATGTATTGCGACAAGATTATTCTTAAACCAATCTGCTTCAAATCCAAGTCTGTGTAAAATGTGAAACAAGATAATTTGTAATTTGTATAAAAGAAGAGAAAACTTTAAATATGAGCTAGAAAGAAAAAAACTTAATTTCTAAATTAATAATCTTATTTTATTAATAATCTAAAATTTTATTGTTTTCTTTTACATGTTTTAAATTTGGAAGCCATTTTTAATTACAAGTGAAGCCATGTATCACCGCTATGTCTTCTCTATACGCATTTATGAATTTGTTTGTACGTGCGTGCGTATGTATGTATGTATGTATGTATGTATGTATATATGTATGTACGCATGCAAGCATGTATGTATATATGTATGTATGTATGCATGTATGTATGTATGCATGTATGTATGTATGTATGTATGTATGTATGTATGTATGTACGTATGTGGTCAGCGTGTATTTATATAACACTTTTTTGTGTAATGGAGATAACAAGGAATTTTGTATGCAAGAAGATGTTCGTATAAGTGTTTGTATATAAGCATCTCTGTTCTCGTCTTTGTTACTGCGCGAATGTACAAAGGGTATTATCAATGGGGCTGATCCAATTAATTTACGCTCTTCTATTTCGTTTGAAGAAATTAAATACAGCCACCTGTAAAATGTTTTAAATGTCGTTTTACTTAAGTTTTGTGAGAAACAGCGCTTCTTAATTAATATACTCTTTTAGTTTCTGAAACGACTTTCTTCTTTTTCCCATCAGGTATATTAATATTTGTTAGTTAACTTTGTTACTTTGAAAATTTGGAGTTTTGTTTTTAATTAATCTATGATGAAGTCGTTTGTATAGTGTAATGATTTACGCTACACACTTGCTAAAACTTTAGAATGTTCTTGTGTATATGTGTACAGAATAGATTCATGGAGAAAAAAGGCTCTAATCGATTGCAACAGAAGAAACAATAATACTACATTGTAGTAATCGTGAACAAAGTTCCTAAATATCTATAAAAAAAAGGCTATTTTCTGAGATGAATTTATTTATTCATTTATTATACTTCGATCATTCTTTTAGATAGTGCTTGAAACGAGCCGCCTTGTATAAATGAATACTTCTCCTGAACAGAATAGTTTTGATCATCAGGGTTTGGGACAGAGCCTGATGTCGTATTCATTGACCTATGCGAGATTTAAAACAGAGGGCATTTGCTTGAAACCTGCGTCTCCTTAGCTGGTTGCACATAAGGTTTTATGACTCACCTCTGGAAAAGAAAATCAAAAAAACCGATCGGATGGTTTTTACTGATTCTTTCTTATTTTTCAAATGCAAAAACTTTACTTAAGCGTGAAGGATAATTATAGTCTGCGAAAGATGGAGAAGAAATTAATTAGGTGTAAATGACTATACAAATTATACAGTATTGTTTATTCAAATCAGACCACACTGATCAGACCTTTCATGAAATATGCTACGTCTCATCATTCCACATTTAACACTTATATATCAAATGAGTCCTTCATTTTCAAGATCATAAGCTATGATTTGAAGAAATTTGGCTACTATTTTAGCAAGTTAAGAGACTACATTGAGGCTTCCATGTTGCCCAATATAAAGTGAAATATATTCCGATGAATTTCGTCCATTGGAGAATTAGTCTGCGGGATTTTTATTTTGATGCCATTGGAATATCTATAGAAAGAAATCTGTTATCTTTTACCTTTTACTTGTTTCAATCAGTGGACGGCGGTCATGCTGGGGTACCATCTTGACGACTACACCAGTCGTCAACGCCCAAGTATAGACGAATGTCCAAAACTTCGATTCGCCACTGTGGACCCGAGTTCGATTCCATTGTGTGACATGATGGGTAAGTGTTTTTCACTATAGGTCCTTGTCGACCCAAGCCTTGTGAATGAGGTTGGTTAGACAGAAAAAATTTAGGATATCATTGGTTGGATTAATGTGTGTGTGAGCGTTTGTATGAGTGCAAGATACAGAGTACAATATAAAGAATCAGATAATTTATTTTCTCTTATGCGACGGAAGACATCTTTCGTTATACTCCTGGGAGAGAATATAATTAAATAGAACTGCATGGGGTCTTAAAGAATACAGTAAGATGAGGGGTGGAGGGTATAAGAAGGTTTGTGTGCGTGCAAACGGTTTTCTATGATCCGCTTATGACGTTAGGAAAGGAACACTTTCATCTGCATGCTTTATGAAAATCGGTTCTTTCATTTCTATTTCACCAACGTTTGTCTCTTAGTTACCTGTTATTGAAAAGTATTAAATAATTTCTATTTATCATGTTTTCACTCTGAGAATTTCATCTACTCTGTATAAAACAGATGTTTTAGTAAAACATTTTGGAATTTAAGATTTAAGCTTTCCTGAAATTAAGTCGAAACTAAACAATTAATGCCAATTGTTGATTCTCAAATATATCATTTGAACTTCAGGATAATTTATTTTTAAATGAATGTAAGGATAGTAACTGTTACATAATAGGCCACTATATAATATATTTGCCATCAAATATGAATTTTTTTTCCCTCTCCGTGGGCTGTGGTGATACGCTGCTAACTGTGGAGTATATGACTTATTCCAACGTATAGTTGTCAAGCTGACAAAAAACAGGACCTCCTAGAAAAAATATTGGTAAAATTTTTACACCCCTACCTCGTGCATATTGGTTTCACATTTTGGAACAAAGCCATTAATTTCGGGGAGGGATAAGTCTATTACATCAATTCCCAGTGATCAACTGGTACTTATTTTATCGACCCCAAAAGGATGAAAGGCAAAGTCGACGTCGGTGGAAATCGAACTCAGAAAGTAAAGTCCAATGAAATGCCACTAAGTTTTTTGCCCACCGCAGTAACGATTCTGCCAGCTCAACGCACTGAGATGCTCGTATATTAATGAAAAGTCAACTGTTTGCGTCCATAAGATTCCGCTTTCTTCATGCTGGTGTTTGTCATGTTTAAAATATCTGAGTACGTTATATATAGGAGCAGGTGTGGGTGCGTGATAACAAGTTTGTTTTCCCAACCACTTGGATTCGGGTTCAGGCTCACCTGGGTAAAATTTCAACTCGGAACTCAAATGACAGAACTAAATGGTACAAGCCATTTTAACCGACGTTCTATCCATCCACCATAAGTTAATTCAAGCATTTCAAAATAAGATTCTTGTTGCTCTTATTAAGCACCCTTAGAAAAACACATCCTCAGTCTCGGAATATTTCATAGAATAAATATTAATGTAATAGTTGAGATAACCAACTAACGTTGGGTCAGTGATTTGTACTCTGTGACTGTTAAATTGTTTCCTTTGTTTTGTCAGTGTTAATGAGCCAGACCACCCAAACACTAAAAGGAGTTCTACAGAACAATATAAATCACTACAATAGGCAGAGGAAGCACTATCAAATTAGCGAATGTTCTTCATTTTATTCGTTTATTTAATTATTTTGAGACAGCAGTGTTTACATCGAAACATTCTTCAGAATACAACTTTCATATTTTTATCTTTCCTTTAATTCACATTTTAAACGTATGTGTTTGTAAATAATTGGTTTGTATGTGTATGTTTTTATAGCGTTTGTATAGTAGGGTTACATAGCAGTATGTGACAGGAATCGCATTACATTTGCAGGTTTCACAAGTATCTGATCAGTTTTTTTTTCTCCCTATTTTCAACTGCATGCAGTGCTTATATGCTGTGGGCATTGCCGGAGAGGTTATTGGAATCATTGTAGAAAGATCCATTTTATGATAGACAGTTGTCATGTTGAAACGGATGGAAGTGATTTCACTTTAGATGAATTCGGTTTACTATGAAACGGCTAATTTGCCACGTTTCTTTCTAAGTAGGCGATTTTGCATATGGACATGATTCGAATAAATCTTTCATTTCTAATCATCTGTTCAAACGTTCGTCAAGTTCTGGTGTCCAAGTCCAAGGTTCTTAGGTCTTAATAAGGAAACCTACAAAGTGTTCGAGTTAATAAACAGACATATCTCGGTTTACTAGATATGACACCTAAACAACTAAATCATTTCGTATACCATAAAAGAACAATAACACATAACACGAACTAGGTAGAAAACAAAATTCGATTGTTTCTTATCCTCATAGTACCGGGTTCAGTCCCATTGCGTGGCATCTTAGGCAAGTGTCTTCTACTATAGCCTCGGGCCGACCAAAGCCTTGTGAGTGAGCTTAGTAGACGGAAACCAAAAGAATCCCTTGCTATATATGTGTTTGTGTGTATGTGTGCGTGCGTGCGTGCGTGCGTGCG
>NC_068992.1:26996100-26997821 GCF_001194135.2 Octopus bimaculoides
TGTGTGCGTGCGTATTTGTGTCCGTGTTTGTCCCCACCACTGCTTGACAACCGGCGCTGGTGCATTTGCATCCCAACAACTTAGAGACTCGGTGAAAGAGAACTATACAACAAGTACCAGGCTTTAAACAAATAATTACTGGGATCAATGCGTTCGACTAAAATGCCAATCTACGTTTATTTCTACATTGTTTCAGATGTCATGTTGTAAGAGTTTATGAATATACGTTGTTCAGTAACTATTCATTACTCATCATCAACTGACCAATATGGAGGGTGAAGGGAACATACAGGAGCACGTGGATGATTACATTGACTGCTACATTATTTTTGCGACGGCAGATGCATGAAAGACAAGGTCGACCTAAGAAAGATTTGAACTCAGAGTTAAATTTGCCTAAGTAAACGTATTAAGCTATTTCCTCCAACTCATACATTTTTTTGCCAATCTACTGTCTCCATGCTATATTTCGATTATATCTACTTACCCGTGAAAAAAAGAGTATCAGATAAAGTTAACTAAAACTGCACATGAAATTGTAAAATTCTATCAGTAAAAATAGAAAAAAAATATTCACATTCATAAATTATTTAAAACTTGATGCAAAAGCAGCAAAACCCGCAAGCCATACGTACTACTTGGAATTGGTTGCAAATGTGTCGTTCGTTTCAAAGACAACTAATTCTAAGAATATGCGTGATAAATAGTAACAGAACAATAAATCTGACACAACATTTTGCTATGCCAAAATCGTTCGTTACAAAGGAATTGCTATTTACAGGCGATGCCTTTCAATCGTAAAAGAACAATAAAAACTATGAAATGTTTAATACATACGTATTTAACAAACAAGGAAAATATACTGCATTATCTCACTTGATAATGCTAACGACAATGCATGGGGACACTGACGGAAACAGGAAATGCATCAGGTTTGCTGTCGCTTCTTGAAAAGAAACCATCATGCGACTTACTCGCTTATAAATTTATTGTTTTGTGTTAACGTATAACAGCTAATGATAAAGAAATATATTGTTGATAAATTACAGCACCGTAGCTACCAATATATCACAAATATATCGGTTATATACCAGGAGATAAACTCTAAAAAATCAAGCTTTCAGCGTATTTAATCTACCATTATTTAATGTAATGTATTAATGCAGTAACTGTGGAAAATGACGGGGTTACCTTATGCCTTCTTCCAATGTTTCGTAATTTTTCTCATCTAAGCCTTGTTTCATTTCCTTTGACATCTGAAATTAAACTTTCAATACGTTTAATCATTCAACATTTATGTCTTATTTGTGTCCTTGTTTGATAATTCAATTTCAAGTTTTGCTTCATTCGCTTTTTGCTGCACAGCTGGTTTCACTTGTTGCTTACAGGCTGACTGCTTGCTCCATCTTTCTCAATTCCTTTCAAGCTTTCCTTCTTCCACCTATGTATGTATCTATACAATACACTCCGTTCTTTCTATTTCTCCCACGTCTTACTTCCTCATCTCACTTCTTCCTCTCTATACTCTATTTCACACATGCACTATCTCTTTCTCCTTCCTGTACTACTTAAATTCGCCCGTCTTCTCCATCCTTCACTATATTTCACTATCTACTCAACTGATTGCTGCATAGGTTCTCTCTCTCTCTCTTTTTCTCTCTGTCTCATTATCTCTTTCTCTCTCTCCATCCTGTGCGCACTCTATCTCTATCTCTACCTCT
>NC_068992.1:26997980-27001900 GCF_001194135.2 Octopus bimaculoides
ATCTCACTTCTTCCTCTCTATACTCTATTTCACACATGCACTATCTCTTTCTCCTTCCTGTACTACTTAAATTCGCCCGTCTTCTCCATCCTTCACTATATTTCACTATCTACTCAACTGATTGCTGCATAGGTTCTCTCTCTCTCTCTTTTTCTCTCTGTCTCATTATCTCTTTCTCTCTCTCCATCCTGTGCGCACTCTATCTCTATCTCTACCTCTCTTTCGCTCTCTTTCCTACTTAGTCAATCCCTCACCTACCTATCCCTCAAATCTATCACTCTTTATAATAGTTTCTTTCACTCTCTTCCAACTCTCTTTATGATTGTCTCTCTTTCACTTTTCCTTATCATAACGATGTGTACATTTAGTATTAGCACCTTCCGAGACACTAAAACGTGAATGGCATTCACAGAGTGATTTTCTCTTGGAGAACAATTTTCTCCCAATAGTATAGACACGCAAAAATAAATTCAAAGATGCCCAAATCATACTCATCATTTTTTAAGCAGTAGACATTCTAGGTTACATATACTAGATACACATGCCTCCTTCTTATGTCCATAACAGTACAGTTTGCTGTGCGTTTTGGCTACTATTACTTGCACGTCGATTATTCAGTAATCTACTTCTTCACGGTAGGGGAGGGGTGGTCCTTCCCCTGTTGTATAGGGATTGCTGGAAAAGGTTCACATGTGCAGGACCTGTTTAAGAGTAGGTTACCACTAGACTAGCTCTGCAAGTCAATTGGCAACTGCATCGAGGTTTCTTCTGTAGCTCTTATAATAGAGCAAAAGATAAAAATTTAACAGCAATTTTTATGATAACTAACCACGTCAAGGTAAAATGATTTGTTATTGTGTTGGTGACTGTATAGCTGTTCTCATCGGTGTCATTAGTGACTAATGCTTGTTCGAAAGTCTTCTTAAGCAGCATTTAATCGTCTTTGGTAAATCTATTCTTAAACTGGCCTCATATGTCTTATAATTCATCTCAAGGCAGACTCAATGTATTTTTCACTTTCCAGTCAATACAAACAGCCCAACATTTATTCGGCTACCGTTCTTTCAATTATTTGAAGAGCTAAACGTGTATAACTGAAACTACTACTACAACACACACACACATCCATACAAAGATACACACATGAATGTGTGTGTATATGTGTGTGTCTATTGTGTGGGGTGTACATATTGTGTAGGTATTTAGGGTTAAAATTGACGATGAAACACTGATTGGAGAAGAACTTTATCCAACTCATGTGGAGCAGTAATGCATGCACCTGTATCAGTTATTTTCGGAAAGTTAGACTCCATAATTAATTTTACCAAGAATCAGATACAATTGGCTACTAACAGCCTCAATCGCTATTCATGCTGTTTTTAATCAGAGAGCAAATAATACAGCCCCTGCTACACTCACAGGCAATTTGAACCTAAAATTGCAACGGCCAGCTTCTCGAAAACATTTCTTTGGTTGTACAGAAACCTATCATTTTCCATCACTATGTTATATCTGTTTCTTGCTTTAGATAACGGACCTTTGATTGTACGAACGAAGCTTAACAAAATGCAATCTCAATTAGCCAAGGAAAAGCATACGGGTTAGTGTGCATGGTTTTGAGCAATGTGTATGAATCCTGCAAACGAACAAAGCAGGTTTCATACACACCTGCGCATATATTTGTGCAACAGTACATTAAGTGAAGAAAAACGAGGATTAAGATAGGGATATTGACAGTGACGTTAATCCGTTGTTAGTTGTGGAATAGTAAAAGCAGGAGGAGAGTGCTGAAGTCATGAAGAGTTATATGTAGTCAGGTTATGGTCCGAATAAACATGCAATCTTGAAAATTAAGAGACTACGCCAGAACTGTTTCAAGTCGTGGATGCTGAAAGAAAAACTCTGATTGGTAGCGCAATGCGGAAAACCCAGTTGCTAAATATGTGATAGCAAAGTCCGGTTGCATTTTTCTGCCCATAGGAGTAGCAAATCGAAAGGAAAGGATAGCAACAATAGAAACATCAATAAGTCCCAATAAATTGTGGTGTTGTGAAAGCGCTAACGGAAAATCGCCGAATTTTCAAAAGGAAAATATTCTGCATTTAGTGCCAGAATTCGACGAGGCGGCTGTGAATCGCTTCTCTACTATAATATTCACCTGTGAGAATGAGTAGAATGCAGAGGGAGATTTGGTCACAGGAACGTCAACCGCAGCAGATGCCAGCCTCATGAGCTCTCCGGTTAAAACGTCTTGAGATGATGACGAAAATCACACTCTCCAGTATCAAAAACTATGTACCTGCTCACTTTAACATACAGAGCAGCGACATCTCATTATCTCATTGGCTTGTTTCGAGAAGGCGTTGGTGATAGTGAAACAAGTTCCAAACTGTCTGTGATGGTGCAAAGAAGAAAAACAAAACTCCAGAAAAAAAAGAACCCAGCAAAAACAATTGAATCATTCCAATTCCATAGAAATAATTTCCACCCTTGTGTTCCACAATCTCTACATCTCTCTAAATAGTCCTCCTATACTTCCCCAATGTTCTCAGTTACCTTGACACTCTAGTGTCATACACACCGAAAAGTCAATGATCTTACACTGATCTTTTTATCTTCCACGATCATAGCTAGTTTCCTTGCATTAATAGTATGATCAGTCTCTATGGAGAAATCCGATAAAATCTTGTAATTATGATTCATCATGACAGCTTCTGGCTCTTGTTCATACAAATTTTCTGTGACTTCAAATCCATAAACTTGACTAACATCCAAATACAATCTTTTACCGACAGTCATGTCAAAGTTTAAACGATTCTTGTGCATTCTCTTACTACAAGTTAGTTAAAATTTTCATCTCCCTTTTCCAGTCATTCATCTTTTGCTGTCAGAAAGAATTTTATCAACCTTTTTCTTCATCGAATTCGCTCTTACAGCTTATTCTTGCCTGGCTATAACTAACGATTCCATTTTCTGTTTCAGGTTTTCATATCCTAGCCATAACCTGTTTTCTTCACTTCCAACGTCCTCGATGAATTAAATTGAATTGAAGATTTTATTAATATTATTATTATTATTATCATTGTTGTTGTTGTTGTTCAGTAGTCCTATTTTTCACGTGATTTCATTGCACTACCGAGTGCAGCTCTGTGCGCCGTGGGTATGTGCTGTGGTTTGTTGTGGGGCTCTTATTTTCACTGTATTCAAATGCTTTACGTAGATGTGCACGGTGCCTAGAAGTGCTATTTTCTGTATGTTATATACATTTGTAAGTCCCGGTGTTTTGGTTTTGTTTTTGTCTGAATGTTTGTTTAATCATATCTAATGCACCTATCATTACTGGAATTGTTTTTGTTTTTAGGTTCCACATTCGAGTTCCAGATCTTTGGAGTATTTCCGTTTCTTTTGGAGATACGTTGTCATCCGTTTGTATTCTTGGTGATCTCTGACAACTCTATCTGGTCTATTGGTCTTGAATTCTCTCTCTCTCTCTCTCTCTCTCTCTCTCTCTCTCTCTCTCTCTCTCTCTCTCTCTCTCTCTCTCTCTCTCTCTCTCTCTCTCTCTCTCTCTCTCTCTCTCGTTCTCTATGTATATTGGCATATCCCAGAGTATAGCTGCTTTCTCATTTTCTGTGACTTTTTCTGACGTGTGCCTATACCATCTTTTTTTCTATTGTCATTCCATAATGTTGGTATAGCTTCCAGTATGTATAGGTCCCAACTTTGTCGTGTCTGTGGATGTATTATTATTATTATTATTATTATTATTATTATTATTATTATTATTATTATTATTATTGTTCAGTAATTTTATTTTTATAACGTGCTTTCACTTCACTACCGAGCGCAGCTCTGTGCGCCTTGGGTATGTGCTGTAGTTTGCTGTGATGCTCTTATGATTATTGTATTGAAAGTGTTTT
>NC_068992.1:27002032-27003687 GCF_001194135.2 Octopus bimaculoides
GTCTATTTGCCTTAATTTCTCTATCTGTGTGTATTGGCATATCCCAGAGTATGGTTGCTTTCTCGTTTTCTGTGACCTTTTCTGGAGTGTGTTTGTACCATCTTTTTTCTGTTATTCCATAGTGTTGGCATAGCTTCCAGTGTATATAGATCCCAGCTCTGTCGTGTCTGTGAATATATTCCTTCTTAGCCAGGACTGGGCAGCCAGAGATAACATGATTTATTGTTTCTTGTCCATCTCCACATATTCTACAGTTACTTGTTATTTATTATTATTATTATTATTATTATTATTATTATTATTATTATTATTATTATTATCATTGTTACTATTATCATTATTATTATTATTATCATCATTATTATTATTTTTTTCATTATCTTCATCATCATCATCATCATCATCATCAGTACGCTATATCTTTATTATTATTTTATTTATTATCATTATTTTTACTTTATATGATTATTTTATTTATATAAATTCATTATTATTTCATTTATATAATTATTATCTTATTTAAATTAGTATCATTATTACTATTATCGTCATTACCATTATTATTATTATTATTATTATTATTATTATTATTATTAGTTTATATAGGACTGAAGTAACTCAACAGAAGTTATATAGAGAGAAGAGTTCTTTACTTGTATACGATTGACACAATCCATCATTCAGGTAAACATAGCTGACGTAATCCATCACCAAGGCAAACTTAATGACGAAAAGCGCGACTCGAAAGCAACAGTTATTTATTCGTAGTTGAACTCTACTTCGACATCTTGTGTACCTTCCACAGGTTCAAAATAAACATGTCAGTCTAATTCATTTTTTTTTTAGTTTATATAGGACTGAAGTAACTCAACAGAAGTTATATAGATATAGAGAGAAGGAATGGGTTGCGTGTGGTAAGGTAAGGGCTAGAAAAAGGGTTTAGAGGGACCAAAGGGTTAGTTACTTGCCAATAAGGTGATCTTAAAGAGAAAATTGACAAACTTGTCAATGGCCTGGACAAGAAGGCATATAACATGGTATCTCACTAGTAGATTTAGAAATGCCATTAGCTTGGTTTGTGCGGTATTCTGAACAATAAACAGGAGATTTGATATCATGTAAGCAACAGCAATTTAAGTAAAATTATTTTGCTAGGTGAAACTACAAACATTTGCAAAGGAAAAACAACTTCGACAAATGTCACACACACTCATCAATGCTTTTGCAAACTTCTTGCATATTAATAAGAAAAAAAATACAGTTATTTGCATAATAGTTACAGCGGCTTCGTTATGTTAAAAAATTCAAATATAAATTCATTTTAATATACTACCAATAAAATACTTGACATTTACCATATTTAATAAATTCAGTTGAAAAGATTTCGTACGAGGAATTATACATTTAATCTGTTTTATTCACTTTAATGAGACAAATGAATTGCTATTATAAATATTCACGTAGACATAACAACATAAAAAATACAGACAAAAAACACATCTATGATTTTAAAACTTAATTCTATAAATGTCATGTGTAGAACAAGTAAAATTTATCAATGATGAATATGTATTACATGCTACGCATTAGTCAATGAATGTGTGTGTGTGTGTGTGTGTGTGTGTGTGTGTGTGTGTGTGTGTGTGTGTGTGTGT
>NC_068992.1:27003972-27012376 GCF_001194135.2 Octopus bimaculoides
TGTGTGTGTATGCATATAATGATAAAGTAGTGAGTTGCCAACGAAAGGTAAAAGCAAATGGTATTTCTCTAGCTTAGACAGGACTCGTATAGATAACGCAAAAGTGACGATAATCGATTAATAAAGTATATTACATGATGTATCTAATGCATTTAATCCTATATCGAAGTAAGGTAGAAATTCCAATAAGATGACTTCTACTGTATAATTCCAGAAAATAACAACAAAAGTTGCTTATCTTGCGATAATTGAGTGAGTATGTGGAAGGAATGGAATAGGTAGTTGTGCATTACACTAGTTTTAAAAAAAACTGGATGCAAATTATGTAATTTTAAGGTGTTCCATAATTATTCAGTGTTCTTTATTTATTATGTACTTGACATCTGTCACTTAGAAATCATTTGCTTTAACGAAGTCTCCAAGAGAAACTGGAAAATAGTTGTAGATTTCAACAGTCGAAAGCGGGAATGAAAAAGGAATTGTTCATGTAACAAATCCTACACGCGGTTGGTTATTTCTTCTACCACAAATAGACATTTTGTATTTAGTTTTTTACACGAATTATGAAACAATACTAACGCATCAGTACTCGAATCGGCATTATCCGTCAAAACACTTGAAGGTAGTGCTCCAGCCTGTTGTTTTTCAATCACAGAAGCGAATTATGGAAAACGGGAATGAAACGTTTGAAACTCTGTTGTCGCAATTTCTTAAGTATAATGTGCACTAGTTTATCAATTTACTTCCAATATATCGATTAAGAATTGGTCTATAGGGTGGAGCCTCTATTTATTTTGTTTTATATATTACTATCTCTTTTTCAGTTAATACTTCAGAATATGGGATATGGCACATTACTTAAACACTGAGATCAGAATTCCTTGTGGCATAAACCGAATCACAATACTCACCATTTTCTATTTCTTACAGGGCATTTAATTCACATTTTGTTGTACATAAACTTATCTAACGATGTTCTGTTAAATACACGACAAAACTGTGATGTTAAGGAATCAGCAATGGAGCTACATACTTCAAATTTACCCCCCTCCACTACCTTCATAGTGTATTGAGTGTCTTCTACTGAAGCCTTAAAAGAAATTTGCTAGACGGAAATTTAGTAGAACTTTTTCTTTCCTGCCCTTGTGTGGTAGACTTAATCCTTCACCAGATTTAACTACTAACTGATCCACACTTTGGTCAGGTCACTGTTTTTGATAAACCCAATTCGCAATAATCTAAGCGTCGTTACATTTTGAAGTAGTTAAAACACTACCCGTTCTATCTTACATACCTTATACCTGAATATAAGTTGGTGTTGTCATGGCTGGATTGCTTTTGATCATAGGTCTTATATATAAGAGCTAATTTGAAGCTAAGGAACAATAAAAACACCAAGAGCATCTGAAAACATTGAGGGAGCACCCAAGTGGTTACTAGTCCAACAAGAAATAGCAGCTCAGTTCACTTCATATCACTTTTTGACATACAAAATCATAAATGTATAACGTAATCCTAAACAATGATGCAGTTTCTGAAATTAATCGGCCGTTACTGTGAATAAGTCATTTTATTATAGGACCTGCGACTAGACAATAAGCAAGACAATGATCCAGTATGAGCTGATATGGATATGTTACCAATAGGCTTTTTTTCCATCACAGTGCCATTTAAGCAACTTTTTCAACATGCATTATCTACAATTCACAAGTAAAGAGCTTTTATTTGACAAGGAAAGAACTTTTATTTAACATTCAAATACGATTAACAGAGTCTTATTCAAGTAAGCGCAGACACATTATTATATGTTACAGCATTGAAAAGACTGGTATGTCTATTAGGCCATTGTATAATTGTCAATCTTCATGAGAACAATCAGTAAATAACTCTACATAATATATTCTTTCACACAAATGATATAAGCAACATTTACAACATATAACATAGACCTGCATTTAAATGCACACACTACAAGCACATATATATATATATATATATATATATATACATATAAACATGCCAACTGGTGGCCAAATAAATTAACCAGGTTTCATTTTGTAAACTGGAATGTTAAAGCGTAATATAAAATGCAGTTTAAATGAGTTGCTCCAAACACTATGATAATTCATCTGCATCTCAAAGTAACACTTATACATGAAACACGGATTTTAGAACGTTTTAAGTAAACAAAGCTTCGGAAATTTCAGATTTGATATTTTAGGCTTGAGAATTAAGTGTCAGTAAATACATCAGAAATGAGAATTGTACGTACAGAAAATGGATGGAAAAGCTGTGTTAAATTGGCTTTAAAAATAAAAGCAAATATGATTTAAAGTTAATATTTATCCTCGGCTAAACAAAGATGTTTTATTAGTACAAACTATAGTTTGGTAATAAGCTTGAGAGAAACTCTCATAATGGTTTTTGGTGCAAGATGCGCACTTTTTTATAACGATGGCCGGGAGATAAGTGCCAGCCACTGCTAGCGCCGAAAGCTCTGTCGCTAATAAATATTTTATATCTTAAAGGTAATTCAACATGTCTAGAAGGTGTCTTTTAATTAGTAGTGTATAAGACGTTTCTTTTAATGCGTAAATCAAAAGTTTCGTGTAATTAGTTTTAATTCCAGCTTGGAAAACTTTATTAAATCAAGTTATTTCCTTTTGTGTTAGATATGCTTTCAAAGAAAAGAAATTTCATGTTGATGTGAATTTTTAAAATCGAATTACTCTTCTTACTGAAGTTGACAAAACGGATTCTTTAATCCAGAAGCCCCTGAAGAAGATTACCCTTATTTCTTTGTCTAACATAAAGAGAATAGATTTACATTTCTAGAAGACTAATTCTGTTGCACAGAGAAACAGAACCTGAAAAGTCAAAATTAGTGCATTTGGCAGTTTGTCAGGAAAAAGAAAGTAAGCCTGTTGCAATTGTCAGAAGAAAACTGAAAATACGACTGTTTCTAGAAAGACCATTACAAGTTAGTTGAAAGTCTCTTGGTTTACCTCAAAGGAATGTGCTAGAGAAACCCCGCCAACTATGTGAAATATCAAGGGCAAATTACACACTCTGTCCATATATGATATGATTCAACATGGTTTCAGAAAGGTTCCGAGCTTTGCTGGTATGACCCAGGTAATCGTTTTTGTAGAGCTGTTGAGAGACTGTTCTGCATAAAAAAAATTATCTGGGCCATAACAATTTGGGTATTAATAAGATGGGATAATATTATGGTGTGTATCTGAAGGTGTCGGTAGGCATACAAGATGTTAACAGACGATTACTATCGATGAATACTTAAAAGTCAAGCTCTGTTAAAAATATGAATACTGAATGAGCTCAACGATTATCTAGCAGACGAGCACGAGAACATAAAAATAAAAATGAACAGTAAACTCGTGTGCGATAAGATTACTTGTCAAAACATCTTTCAATAAGAAGGGTAGAAGCGGCTTCTAGTCTGTGGTAAAGGCTACCTAACTGCATTGTCTTCCTATTTATATTGTGGAGTTAAGAAAGAAGAAAGTATTTAGAAAAGGTGCATTCATTAGATTACTCTTAAGGTTATTTTGCAAGTTCATGCTATTACTACATTTGAATTATTTCTTTTAACACTTTTTATTTTGAATCGGTACCCTTCAACTTTCAATGGTTAAACCCAGCAAAGACTATTTGAATATATATATATATATATATATATATATATATATATATATATATATACCGTGGCTTGAGTAAAACAAAATATAGGAGGATCAGTTATGATTTCATTCAATAAATTCCTCACTAAAGCTCCTACACTTATCGCAGTGGCCCTTCAGTTTTTCTAAGCCCTGTAAAAGAACTAGGTAGGTTGGGCCTCCAACCATGCCTTTCGTGATACCTTTAAAGCAAGGAAGTTTTCATCACCCTCGTGTGTTATTGACGTAATGACCCTCCCAAAATACAAGATTTGTTTTTCAACACACGAATTCGTTGAAGAATCTTTCAAACGAAATAGAAAACGAAGTACGCATATACTTAATAGTTAAGAGTAAGCACTTACACACATGTATACATATTTACACTCTCATACATGTATATATGCACACATTGACATATAACTCAATATACACAGTCACACACAAACACACAATCACGTATACACACATACGCATGCATTGATGTGAATGAGGAATTAGCAGAACTTTAGAGATGAATAAGACTTATCACTGAGACAAAAGCAAAAACCTAGCGTGCTAAATAACAGGCATGGATTGAAACATTGGTTAACTTTGGTCACAATAACCAACTGATTTCTTTAAATTAATTTTGGGATGTGTTTTTCGATTCCTGTTCACAATGTTCCTACTTTTCGTGCACTTATATCCTTTTGGCAGAAACACATGAATGCGAAATAATAAAAATTCTTTTCTTTTTCTTTTCTTTTTTTTTTTTTGTTTTTCTCTTTTCACTTCTAATTGAGTTGCATGCTTAATTAGGAATCATTATTTTCAATAATTAATATCATTTAAACAATACGACATTGAGAAACAGAAATCGGCATATATTGAGTGGCTGGCACTGATCTGCCTAAATTTCACTAGTTTCGCCGTTGATAATTTCCGTTGACGGGAACTTTCTATAGTTTTCACTGAAAGAAATAATACTAAAACAAACATTAGAAATCAGCAGTGTTCAGGAATTAGTTCCAAATTTAGATTATTAAAACTAAAACTAATAACTGAGAAAAGACACGCGCTTAGGAAACAAAAATCAACCAAAACAAAACTAAAATAAATATTGTTTTCTTGTGTTATATTTTATTGGCGTGTTTAGATCTTTCTTTTCTTCAGATTTTGTTTCCTATCACTCATTGATTGCAATGTGGAATATCAATACAATGGCTAAATTTCGTTTTTATTTCTTCTTGTTTTTTGTTAGAATTTCTCACGGTATTTTTTGTTTTTGTTTTCAGTTCATTTTAAACATTATTCTATGTTTTCCTCCAGAAGTGGAAATTGTTTTCTAAAAGTTTGTTATGTATATCTTTTTTTTAAAGTTTTTCTAATTATTTATTTTATGTTATTCTCTTCTGGTTATTATTTAGTTGTTTCTGATATTGATAGTGTTTTGACGATTCTTCCTCATTTATTTTCTTTATTTAATCTTTATTATTTTTTATAAGTTTTTTAAAAAATTGTGTGTGTGTGTGTGTGTGTGTGTGTGTGTGTGTATGTATGTGTGTGATTGTGTGAGTGTGGGTGTAGTGAAGATGTTCTTTGTTTTATTTTTTTAAGGAAGGTTTACGCGAGCTAATGATGTTGTTTTATTTCGTCAATTATCTGAAGTACAAGCTCTGAAAAAGCAATGATAATAATAACAATAATAATAATAATAATAATAATAATAATAATAATAATAATAATAATAATAATAATAATAATAATAAGATTGGCAACATACAAACACAAAACAATATAAAACATTATTTTAAAGTTCATGTTTGTGGTTATTTCAGTATTGTTATTTTTAATATTTGTTGTTGTTGCTAGTCTTTTTCTTCCCATCTTTTGTTTGTATTTTTAATACATTTTCTTATTATTATCCGACTTTCAAATAATTTCAATGTTTCCTTAATGACAACCAAGGAACATTCACTTTTGTTGCATATCGATATATTTTTTCTTCCTACTTCATATTAATTATGTTCTATATGGTAAAATGGCGAAATATTTATAAACACGTACAAAACAAATAAAATAAATGAATACCAAAGCACTAATTTTTCTCTTGTGTCTTGACCTTAAACAATGAAAAGCCGTTTTATGTTGTTTGTATACGAAATAGTTTTAGATATTAGTTGTGGCAACACTAAGCTAACTAGTTTTAAGTTTTCGAATTTAAACAAAATCACTAGAAATAGCGAAACTCATTTTAATTTTCATTTTTCTCATTATGCTTTAGTCATTATTTAAGTTTCTGCTTCATAGTACTTTACTGTCTCGTGCAGCACTCACAACCAATTCAAATTATTTTCTAGTTATAGATTGCCGCCATTGCGCTTTCTATTTGCCATTATTTCACTTTCTTCTTCTTAGATCGGCAAAATCATACTCCCTCACACACATACGCCCACACAAAAAAACATACGCACGCACACCTCCTCTCATCACACGAACTTTTGGATTCTACCTTCTTTCCTTCCGGATCTACTCTTTCCGTATTCTTTCTGTTGAAGAGCGTAGCTCGAAACGTCAAAGACTTTCCGTATTCCCGAGCGTCATACTAATACATCCTTTTGTTATTTACACCACCTGTCCTCGTCTGTTGTTGTTTTTTCGTATATTCTCCCATGTATATATATATATATATATATATATATATATATAGAGAGAGAGAGAGAGAGAGAGAGAGAGAGAGAGAGAGAGAGAGAGAGAGAGAGATACATATCTATATATGTATATATAGATATTTTGTTGTCTGGGGAAAGTCATAGTGCCAGATATGCGTGTCTGACTCTGTGTGTGTGTGAGTGTGTGTGTGTGTGTGTGTGTTTGTGTTTGTGTGTGTGTGTTTGTGTATTTGTGTGTGTAGATATATATCCGAGTTTGTATGATTGTGTATAGAAGAATATATTAATCAATAAAATTTCAACTTCTATTCCAACGTTCTATTATTTACAATTTTACAATATTATAATAATAGAATATATTAGACAATCATCAGGTTTATGTAGTAGTAGTAGTCGTAGTAGTAGTAGTAATAGTAGTAGTAGTAGTAGTAGTAGTAGTAGTAGTAGTAGTAGTAGTAGTAGTAGTAGTAGTAGTAGTAGTAGTAGTGATGGTCGTGTTCCACAATTGACAAAGTTATGTGAATTCATGCTATTTTGCCATTTGAATTATTTCTTTCTGAATCGGTGCCATTCAAATTGTTCGATGGCTCAAACCAGCAACGAATATTTGAATACATATATACGTGTGGGTAGGTGTGTCTCCGTGTTTATGTGTGTGTGCGCGTGTGTGTGTGAATGTGTATGTGTGAATGCGTGTGTTATTATTGGCCTAGTGACTCTCCTAACGCTATCCAACAAAATTAAACGAAGTATGCATGTATATATATATATATATATATATATGTGTGTGTGTGTGTGTGTGTGTGTGTAAGTATGTACATATATATATATATGTCGTTTTCTGTTTTCGTTTCTCATTGTGTTTAACGTTTTTTTGATGTCCTCTACCCATATATACATGTGCTAATGTGTGTGTACGTGAATGTGCGTGCATGCGTGTGTGTCTGTGTGTGGAGTACACTGCTGGTATTTATACTCTAGAAATTATGCATATAATTTTGTATGTCATATCCGAGTAAAGATGGAATTGGTTTAACTGTAATAGGGGTCATTATATCGGCAGGACAACATTGAGAATTGAAGCTAAGTGAGAAAAGAAGAAGGAGGAAGACTTACCACCAAAAAACGGTTAGTGTAGTAATATTAATTCTGTAAAGATATTGCGAAGTTCGTGATTGGTATTATAACAGAGAGCAAGGCGGCGATCTGGCAGAAACGTTAGCACGCTGGGCGAAATGCTTAGCTGTATTTCGTCTGCCGCTACGTTCTGAGTTCAAATTCTGCCGAAATCGACTTTGCCTTTCATCCTTTCGAAATCGATTAAATAAATAAGTACCAGTTACGCACTGGAATCGATATAATCGACTTAATCCGTTTGTCTGTCCTTGTTTGTCCCCTCTATGTGTAGCCCCTTGTGGGCAGCAAAGAAATACGAAACGTTAGCACGCAGGGCGAAATGCTTAGCGATATTTCGTCTGTCTTACGTTCTGAGTCCTAATTCCGCCGAGGTCGACTCTGCCTTTCATCCGTTGCGTACTAGGGTCAATCTAATCGACTGGCCCCCTCCCCAATAATTTAGGGCCTTGTGCCTAGACCAGAAAAGGATATTAAAACAGAAAGCAATGAATAACTACGGATGTAAGAACGTTCGAAATTTGAGAAAGAATAGTGTTTATGAATCAGTAAGAGTGAAAAAGATGTGTAAAGACAATAATACACACATCTTTAAATTATCTTTTATCTTCTAATTGCTTCAGTCATTAGACTGCGGCCATACTGGGGTACCGCCTTGAAGAATTTTTAGTCGAATATATTGACAGCAGTACTATTTTTTTTTAATCCCAGATCTTATTCAACCGGTTCTCTTCCTGAACCGCTAAGTTACGGGGACGTAAACATACCAAAACTGGCTCTCAAACGACGGTGGTGGGCAAGAACAGAGACACAATCATATGCACACACACATTCACACACACACACACGCACACGCACATACACACACATATATATATATGCGTGTGTGTATATATATATATATATATATATATATATATATATATATATATATAT
>NC_068992.1:27015676-27018575 GCF_001194135.2 Octopus bimaculoides
TATATATATATATATATATATATGCACTGGGCTTCTTTCAGTTTCGATCTACCAAATTCACTCACAAGGATTTGGATGACCAAAGGCTATAGTAGAAGACACTTGCCAAAGGTGCTACGCAGTGTGACTACAACCAGAAACACGTGGTTGGGAAGTAAGCTTCTTATCACGCAGCCACGCCTCCGCTTATAATTAGAATCTTCAACTGGGTATTTATTAGTCGATTAGGAAAATTATGCTTTAAATGTGGTTAAGAGTGTTGTTACTTTACTTGATAATTAAATCTATTGTTTAGAAAGTTTCATAGAGTAAATTTAACTAGAATTATAAATTGAAAATATATTTAAAGACACATTGGCAGTCGACCGATGGAGTGGAGTGTAAGACTACTATTAACTACTGCCAGATCGATTAACTATTAATGGGTCGATTAAAAACAGTTCATTTTAATGAAGAAAGCGCGATTTGGCAATTTTAAGAATGAAGTAAAATATTTGATGTTAAGAATTTTGTGTAACCGTTGAAACAAAATATAATGAATATACGAAGATTAATGTAATATTAATTTATTTAAAGGCGGCTAAAATAGCATGTTGTGTATAGTTGTAATAAAAGTGGAAAAAGAAGGAAATCTCAGGAAAAACAATTGTGGATTTAGGCGGTTCATTTATATATAAAACTTGTCTGTAGAATCATCAACCGCAGGGAAAGTAACATGATATGTAGAGTAATTTAAATATATAATAGGGAAGCGAATTTCAACACTTTGTAAAATAAAGATTTTGCAGTTAGGTATGGGATCATGCAAGGCTGAAGGTTGATAAATTTGAACGTAAAACAAGAAAGTAATTTCGACAATCGGGATAAATCTCAAAGGTTCTTGTAGGAAAGGGCATCAATATTTATAGCAATTAATGAGCTATTACCAATTAGGTCGGTATGAATCGCATTAAAAATGAGACAAATTTAGAAGTTTGCATAAAAGGGAAATAAAAACAACAACCCACCCAAAAATAAAAGTATTTTAAAAAATCAAAAAATATGGGTCACAATTTACTCAAAGTAGCTGCCAATGTACTTCACCTCACAGCCTCAAGACGGCTCTGGAATCTAGCGCATGCGTTTCTTACTGTGCTCCTGAGACGATTTGTGAACACCTCCATGATCTTGGTCAGCAACTCGGCCTTGGTGTTGCAGACAAAGCGGTTGGTGTCTTTCTCAACTGGGCTCCACACATAGTAATCCATGGGATTCCAATCAGGGGAATTAGGAGGCCAGAAATACAGGCTGGTGAAGATGCAAGAATTCTCCGACAGCTACTTATGACTGTTTCAGTATCCTGTTGCCAAACATATGACCTTCCAGCAGTAATAATACTCAACCGCCAGGATTTCACCACAGTCTCTGCAGCTTCACATAATTGTCTGAATTAAGCCTATAGCCCTGTTCAAAGTGCAAGCGAAATCTGACTTATGGATGCAGTCAGGAAGCCTATTGTGTCCCTACCTGCTGACCACGACACTGTACTCTCCTTTGCATCAGTCGATGTCACGTCTTACAGCCCTTACAATGTTCACAGAGCATTGAGCAGCAGTGATGATGTCTGCCGCGAGTCATTATGATACAGATAACACTTTTCCAATATTCAGATGGCTTCAAGTCCTCTATGCCACTTAACCTCTTAGCTATAATTTAATATTTATGTCTCCAACGTCGTTGACTGTTCACCAATACATCAAGGTGTTCGTGAAGAAAGGAGACCTAAAAAATCTTCGAATTATGTATACAAACATAAATAAATTTAAATATATCTGTATGTATCTGAACACATATGCAATTTTTTAATATGAATATAAACGCAGAGTGCATATACGAAAACCCATCAGGAAAATAGCAGTTCTTGGATATGTGAGGACAATTTCAAGCCCACTAAGATAAAATTAGTTCCTCAAACAAAAACCGATAATCTGATCAGACAAAACATTTCAGCTTTTCTCTTCCTCAACCCATTCTCTGTCTTAGTTTGTATTTCTTTCCCTCTTTCTCTCTCTCTCTCCATCTCTATCTCTATCTATCTATCTATCTATCTATCTATCTATCTATCTATCTATCTACCTATCTATCAACTATGTTCTCTTGTCTTTATTTCTTAAGTCTATCAATCTTTCTCACTAACCCTATTTTCTCTTTCACTCAGTTCTTTTCTCTTTCTGAATCTAGTTTTATTACTTTCTAAGTTTTAAAAACATTATCTTTTTTACAAATATTTCCAATCTATATAATATGTTTCAGAACAATGCATCTCTCTCGATCGTTCCCTCTCTCACCCACCCTTCCTCTCTATCTGTATTCCTTCAAAGTTTTTTTTTTCTTCCTTTATATTACAACATATATTTTATAAATATTTCCGATCTATGTTTTCCCTATTTGAAAACTTTGTCCTCGTACACTTTCGGGCTTAACGTTTTCTCCTTCTCACTTGTGCTACATCATTTTCAGGGTTATACGTTTCCATTTATTTCTATGATATATTAAACAACTGAAAACAAAATCTGCAACTTCCAATATCTAAAATCTATTGATATTGAAAGGGGAAGCAAAAAAACATCACATGCACATAAATGAAAGACAGAATCTATATATTGAATCATGTCAATATGAAGTTTATTGAGAAAGGCATTTGTGATTGCCTAATGCTAACTTAGAACTGAATTCTTTGGGTGTGGATTTTTCAAATCTCCACTTTATATCTGATTTTGAATTGAATTAATAAAATTATAGACCGGTCGTTTCGCCTCATATTTATGCATATATGTATGTATATGCATATATACGTACACACACACACACACACACACACACATATATATATATATATATATATATATATATATATATA
>NC_068992.1:27018756-27022154 GCF_001194135.2 Octopus bimaculoides
TGTGTGTGTGTGTGTGTGTGTGTGTGTGTCTGTCTGTCTGTCTGTATTTATATATGTATATGTATGTACGTATATTTATGTATACATGTCTCTCTGTATGTGTGTAAATACGTAATACGTTAACGAGAGAAGGGGTGATGCTGAGAAGTATTGGCCTTGTACCTTTCATCCGATGAAGTCTAAGAAGCCGAAGGTTCGAAATGAAGTCACCAATTCTGGTAAAAGTATGATGAATATATGCTTTACAAAAAGTATTGATTAATACTTCACATTAATTTTAAACATGACATAAAAATATGTATAGATATAGGCGCAAGAGTGGCTGTGTGGTAAGTAGCTTGCTTACCAACCACATGGTTCCGGATTCAGTCCTACTGCGAGGCACCTTTAGCAAGTGTCTTCTACAATAGCCTCGGGCCGATCAATGCCTTGTGAGTAGATTTGGTAGACGGAAACCGAAAAAAGGCCGTCGTATATATATATATGTGTGTGTGTTTGTGTGTGTGTGTTTTCTCCCCCCAACATCGCTTGACAACCGATGCTGGTGTGTTTACGTCCCCGTCACTTAGCGGTTCGGCAAAAGAGACTGATAGAAGTACTAGGCTTACAAAGAATAAGTCTTGGGGTCGATTTGCTCTATTAAAGGCAGTGCTCCAGCATGGCTGCAGTCAAGTGACTAAAACAAGTGACTGAAACAAGTAAATTAGTAATATATATATGTATAAATGGTAATATAATATATGATCAATGAGCGATGAGGCACTAGTATATGCGTACAATATATGAATACAGGATTAGCGTTTGTAAGTTCCAGTATTCTTAGAATCCAACTTCCTAGTAAGAGTAAAATCAGTTCCATTGGACAAAAATTGGCTCTCAGAACTATTTAACTCAAGCATGTAATAAAAATGCTAAAGATGGACAACCACAAATATATGACATAGAATCCTTTATGCTATTTTTAATATAAAGATTTCATAAAAACACAGCCAAAATATTACGACCAATATACTTCGACGTGGATCCTTTTCAAAATTGTCCAATAAGCGATTATGTGGAGGAGTTTAATGAGAATCAGTAGAATCTGACATGGTGAAAAGCAGTGATTGCCTTGTGTTGAAACTAATTAAGAAAAACTACTGCGACATTTTATACATTTTGCAGAAGATTGTAAAAAAGCACTTATGACTGTTTCTCTCCATCTGTGTGTCACCGGAAAAATGGACAAGTTAAATGAATCAGTTTCACATGAATCAACTGAACATTAGAAATAGCAGATTCTAGCAGAGCATTTAGCGTTACTAATCTGCAATATTTAAATTCGCCTTTTTTTTCTCACAGTATTATGTCTTGCTAGATGAAACGGATATTGTTTGATTATGAAAAATCTTCTTAATAGCTAGACGTAGATGAGTTTCTAATGCATTTTGTACAGTAACGACTGTACCCATAAATATTAGGTTGATTCTATGGCGGTTTGCAAAAGAAATATGCATTCTGCATTTTTGCGCCCAAAGTATATCAATTTCTGTAAACCCATACAGTCACGACTTCGACAAGATGGCTGAAAAAAAACTGTAAATAAAAGCAGCCAAAACTCGTTAACAAAGATGGAGTAACTGTCCACACAACTTCTCAAATCACTAACTGAGTATTAACAAAGGTAGATTATAAGATCTTCATCCGATTTTACCTAATAACAACACAAAAATGGATTGCAGTCGTGGCAATCACATGGAAATGTTGTGACGTAATGAAACATTTGAGCAGTTTATAATCTCGAAATACAAACAGTATTTGTTTGAATTTGGAATTTCTTATTCAACTTCATGCTACCAACACAATAATGTAGAATATTTCAACTTTTCAATTATAGAATTTAGAAAAACAACACACTCTACGTGTATGTGCGTGTATGTACCTATATATACATATATATATGTGTGTTTGTGTTTGTGTGTTTGTGTGTGTGTGTGTGTATGTGTGTGTGTGTGTGCGCGCGCGCGCGTGTGTGTGTACAGGTATGAGAATACAAAAAGTAAAAATAGAACTCAAAACATGAGTATATGTATATTTTGGTTAATATCAAGCAGAGGCTACAGAATGATACTTTGATAAGTGCCAACACACGAAACTCTCAGCCCTTAAGTCACTCTGTTGCTTCTGCTGAATATTAATTATATGTGTGTGTAAGTAGTAGTAGTAGTAGTAGTAGTAGTAGTAGTAGTAGTAGTAGTAGTTGTTGTTGTTGTTGTATGCGCATTTTAAGTGTTCTGATTTTAGTTGAGTTGATGTTATTGATCATCGACATCAACGTAGCCTCTTCAACGCTAATGGAAATATATGTATGCATATGTGTATGTAAGCGCGTGTGTGTGTTCATGGGGAAAGAGAGTTTCGATAAAAGTTGCATTTCAGAAACAATCATAAATAATGGAAATGCATAATTGTGTTAATGTATTTTTTGATATTTGTTCGTTACGTTATGCGTTTTCAGAAATACATCGAAATCTGCTTTTCCTCTCAATGCGAACAAAAATGTCCGGTAAATCATAGATTTAAAAAATAGCTCAGGTCGGAGCGGTCTCACCTTAGATTTCTCCGACATCTTCTAAACGTGTGTTTGGAGAGAGAATGGTATTATAGAAGCACACACCAACAAACAAACAAATACACACATGTACACAATGACACATATGCCCCCTCATGCAAACATGCAAACAGATATATATATATATGTGTGTGTGTGTGTGTGTGTGTGTGTATGTATGTATATGCAGATTTATGTCTAGATTCATACATACATACATACTTATGTACAAATTTATACACACACACACACACATACATACATATATATATATATATTCGCACGCACACACATGAATACACTCATTCATATAAATGTGTGTTGCGGGGATGACAATTCACACGCGTGTTTATGAGAAATAGGTACCTTTGAGAATAAATTCTTCATTGCAATGCGACATAAGAGATAAGAATAGAAGATAAACAACCATAAACTGAAGCATATTATTTATCAACAAATGCAGGCAAGAAGAAGGCACCATTACGAGTGCACGAAGTCACAAACAGCACACATACTGCGTACATAGGTACGCACATACACTCGTGCAGTTTTCTCACAAATGCACTACAATAAAAATGAAAAAAAAATCTGAAGCACATGAGTAAATGCATTCTCCACCATGTATGCTCAAACAGTCATTCAGTCACAAGTTAGGTGAAGATGATACAAATCTGAAGTAACGAGGTCAAATCATAGGCGAAGTCTGTGATATGACCTCGAGATGATTCGTTGATTGATGCAACGATTAATCAAACAATCGATTAGTTAATTGGTTAACTAGTTAAGTGGCTAACTAGCTCATATATAT
>NC_068992.1:27022164-27025578 GCF_001194135.2 Octopus bimaculoides
ATATATATATATATATAATATACATATGTTAATGTCGAACAACGTGAGTGTGTGCTCAACACTGCATCGCTAGACAGAATGTCTTTATTTTTGTATTAAGGCTACCATTGGTTTCTGTTAAGAAAATATTTTAACAATTTTTCAAGCCGTTCACATGCAGGAATGGTGTTCGTCTTCATTTTGGATGAATGGATATATATACTATACATACACAAGTACGCATATACACATCGGCAATTCGCACAGAAACATACGCACATACAGACATACAAACACACGCACACATAAACACATACACACACACAAACAAATAGACACACGAATATAACAAATATGTAATGAGCTTTCGTACAGTTTCGCCTACTACTTTGCCCTCACTGTTTAATTCATTAATCACCAGATTATTAATCACATCTATTTAGCAATTATTCAGCTTTCTTTTAAGTCTAATACTTTATAATCATATACCGCCAATAAGAGTTAATCTATCTTAATTTATTAGTATGAGTTGATATTTCATAATTTAATGTCATAGTGTCTAATTAAAATTTCTCTTACTATTAACCTCGTCAAAGGCGGCGAGCTGGCAGAAACGTTAGCACGCCGGGCGAAATGCTTAGCGGTATTTCGTCTGCCGTTACGTTCTGAGTTCAAATTCCGCCCAGTTCAACTTTGCCTTTCATACTTTCGGAGTCGATAAATTAGGTACCAGTTAGGAACTGGGGGTCGATGTAATCGACTTAATCCGTTTGTCTTTCCTTGTTTGTCCCCTCTATGTTTAGCCCCTTGTGGGCAATAAAGAAATAAGAATCATTAGCACGCCGGGCGAAATGTTTAGCGGCATTTCGCGTATCTCCACGTTCTGAGTTCAAATTCCAGCGGGGTCGACTTTGCCTTTTATCCTTCCTGTAGCACATTTGGCTTGATAAAATAAATACCACTTGTGAACTGGGGTCGATGTAATCGACTAGCCCCCTCCCAAAAAATTTCAGACCTTGTGTCTATAGTAGAAAAGAATATTGACTTCGGTGAGCTACCAGAATCATTAGCACGCCGGACTAAATACTTAGCGGAATTTCGTTCGCCTTTTCGTTCTCAGTTCAAATTCCGCTGAGGGTCGACTTTGTCTTTCATCTTTCCTGTAACTCGTTTGGTCAGACGATCTAACCGATTCTTCTTCTCAGCCACTCTCGAAACATTCTTAAAATAATGAGATATTTTCTTACGTATCTGTTTTCCTGTCTCTTAACCAGGAAAACAGTTCGATATTACTGGAGAAGGAGAATCAGATGTGATTCGTTTCACTCACACGAAAGAGCTACAATTATAAAAGAATATAACGCTTCCACCTGGCAATGGAAATATATCTGCGTCTTCAATCCATTCACCAGGGTCTTAATATGTGAAATGAAATTTTCCGTTGAGGTCGACTCTGCCTTTTATCATTTCGGGGACGATAAAAAGTACCAGTTAAGCATTGGAATCGATGTAACCGACTTACACCCTCCCACAGAATTTCAGGCCTTGTGCCTACAATAAAAAGAAATATATGAAATGAATATAAAGTGGCGACCTGGCAGAATCGTTAGCAAGCCGGGCAAAATGCTTAACGTCATTTCGTCTGTCTTTACATTGAGTTCAAATTCCACCGAGGTCGACCTTGCTTTTCATTCTTTCGGGGTCGTTAAAATAAGTAGCAGTTAAGTACTGAAGTCAGTGTAATCGACTTACCCTCTCCTCCGTTATTCTTCTATGCTTCTCTAAGTGTGACAACAGAGGCTATTTGGATTGGCGAGTCGATAAGATATATCGGTTGATAGACCATTGATTGGCTTTCCAATGTCCTATGTCTTTGAAATATACAACTGGGTGTATAGTAATTGATAGATGTGGAAGAGCGTCGTCTTCAGTGCCTGATTTGGGAGCTCTCATGCCGTAGATGAGGATTCCACCATTTCTTGCTGAACAGCCAGCACAAGTGGTTTGTATCAAGTGATCAAGTTTTTGTGCTGCGCAGTAGCTCAGTCTGTCGACATTGACAGAACATCGACATTGCCAGAACAGGTCAGATACTGAAGTATCCACACGTTAGATACTGAAGTAATACGAGAGAAACATGAAATGAAGTGTTTTGCTCAAGAACACAATGCACGAACCGGTCTGAGAATCGAAAGCTCGACCTTGCGATCGTGAGTGCAACATTATAACCACTAGTACCGGTAACAATTATATTCTTTTCTACTCTAGGCACAAGGCCCAAAATTTTGGAGGTGGGGGGGGCAGTCAATTAGATTGACCCAAGTACGCAACTGGTACTTAATATATCGACTCCGAAAGGATGAAAGCAGAGTCGACCTCGGCGGAATTTGAACTCAGAGCGTAAAGACAGACGAAATACTGCTAAGCATTTCGCCCGCCTTACCGGTAACAATTATATTATTATGTCTATGGACTGAAGTCAAATAGTGTCATCGTTGACCATAGATTTTATTCTTTCAGGTTAAACTCAATACAATAAACTATATTTGTTTATTACATCGAGTTCTCCAAATATTCTGTAATTTTGTCAATGAAAAATTATGAATTAGTTACATCAAACAATGGCAAGCGAGATGAGCTAAAAGTACCATTCTACTTCGCGGGACTCATAACTGCGAATGGTGATCTCCCTTCTCAGCAAACTAATCTGAGAGAGGACTGAGGCAAAGCAAAAGTCAAGAGGTTTCGATCACTGTTTATGCGAAACATAACTTATCGGTGATCACAGGTACTTTGTGAATTCTTGATGAAATATATGCCTAGCGTTACAGAAACCTATTGAAAAGAAAACGCTAAAACACTAAAATTTCAATAGTAGTAAAGCAGACACTTCGATGTAAAGTGAAATGAAATGATTCAGTACTGTACAAATCTCTATATAAGAATATGACATGTGCTTTTTTTTCTTTGTGGACTATACTAGCAACGAATCGGATTCCTGCCCTCTCTCTCCATCTATCTATCTATTTATCTATGTTATTATTGGACAACTAATGGCACTCTGTCGGTTACGACGACAAGGGTTCCAGTTGATCTGATCAACGGAACAGCTTGCTCGTGAAATGAACGTGCAAGTGGCTGAACACCCGATAGACACGTCTACCCTTAACGTAGTTCTCGGTTAGATTCAGCATGACACAGAGTGTGACAAGGCTGGCCCTTTAAAATACAGGTACAACAGAAACAGGAAGAAAGAATGAGAGAAATTTGTGGTGAAAGACTATAGCAGGGTTCACCATCACCCCCTGTCGGAGCCTCGTGGAGCTTTAGACGTTTTTGCTAAAAAAAAAAAAACACAAACGCTCGGTTTGGGAATCGAAATCGCGATCCTATGACCACGTGTCCAATGCCCTAACCACTAGGCCATTGCGCCTC
>NC_068992.1:27026079-27027676 GCF_001194135.2 Octopus bimaculoides
TCTATATCTTTCTCTTGTTTTTTTGCATTTTCGCTGGGGGGGGTTTTCCCTCTCGTTTTTCTTGGATTATTTTCCAGTGTTTATTTTCTCTATCTTCTTTCACTTCCTTCATTCTCTATCTGAATTTCTTTCTTTCAACGTGTTTCTACGTCTTTCTTACATTCTTCCTTTCTTTCTACCATCTTCCTCCCTTATTTCTTTCTTCCTTCCTCACTTGTTTTTTTCTTTCTTTCTCTTCCTTTCTTTCTCCTTACCTTTCTTTTTCCTTCCCTTTTCTCACTATTTCTCTCTCTACTCCGTCTCTTTTCCTGTCTCATCTTTTTTAACCATTCTTTATTCATTCTCTCCATGTTCTTCATGATTTTCTTTTTCAATTCTTTCCTTCATGCTTACACTTCCCCACCTGATTTCGAACCCTTTCACTTTTCTTGTTTTTACGTTTCTTTTATTCCTTTCTTTTGTTTTTTGCATTCTGCTTTGTTTTAGGGATCTTTTGCAAATCTCTCTCTCTCTCTCTCTCTCTCTCTCTCTCTCTCTCCCACTCCTTACCTCAGTCTCTCTTTCATACACACACACTCTCTCTCCCTCTCTCTCCAATTATATATTCTTTTTTTATTTATTTCTCATCTTCCATTCATTCTGTATATTTTTCGTTCTGTATATTCTTTCTTTTATTTCCCAAATTCACACCATATCTCTTTCCCTTCTTTTCCCTACGAGTTATTTTAAAAGTTTTTCATAATTCCTCTTTCACTTTCGTTATTCACTCTAACTCTTTCTCTACATCTTTCTCTTTATATCTATCACTTCTTTTTGTATTAACAATCAAAGTTTTTCTTTATTTCTTTCATTCATTCTTTCTATTTTCTCTTTTCATTCTTTCTCTCTGTTTTCTGCCTTTCTTTTTCTTCTTTCTCTCATTATACAATTGTACTTCATTTTCGTTTTCTTTCCTTTTTCTTATTTCCACGTCAGAATATCATCTACCAACATTCTATTTCTCTTCAAATTTTTCTGTTTCTTTCACCCTTTCTCTTCTCCTGTTGCTTTTATTTTGAAAACCTATTCCTTCTCTATAACTCTCTAGGCTCTCTCTGCCAATTTTATCAGAAATTCAACTCAATTCGTTCATTTTTCTTTAAGCATACACATTCTCACATTCTATTGAATTCTCGCTCTCTCTTCCTCTCAATTCCCTCTCTCCCTTTCTATCTCCCTCGCTCTCTTTCTCCAATATCTTTATCTAATGGCTGAATCATCGTCAAACCTGATATCACGGCAGCTATATTCACCAATGCGTGACCAGATACTGGTTGGTTTCGAGGCAGTGAAGCTAAATGAGTGGAAAGCCAATGGATATAATTCAAAAATAAGTCTCAGAGGTGTTCGTCTGCAGTTTATTGATTACTCCACAAACTGCCCACTGTTAATAGAGAAACTTTGGTAGATTAAAACAGGTTTATTCTTTCTTTCTTTCTTGATATATATGTGTGTGTATTTATACACTTACATATCCATGCATATATTGCATATATAGATATGTGTGTACATATACACATGTATATACATATATACATATATATATATATACATATAT
>NC_068992.1:27028197-27038866 GCF_001194135.2 Octopus bimaculoides
GTAGTAGCGATGGAAAAGCAATACATATAAACGATAACAAGATTAAAAATAAAATATAAAATAGCATAAAATAGAAACTAAAATAAAAACAACAAAAACACAAACCATAATACAAAGAAAATTATAACGAGATTATCACACCATACGGTATGATTTTTTTTCATTGTGATTGTTAGATGAATCATCATCATCATCACCATCATCATCATCATCATCATCATCATCATCATTATCATTATCGGCAGCAGCAACAGCATAACAATCATTATCGCCTTTATCATTCATCTTTGGCATCATTATCGTCCCCTTTGTGGCTATAAAAACATTAAAAAATCATTACGACAACAGTGTTGAACGTCCTTTCAAATTATATCCATAAAATATAATCTGAACAGTAAATAACAAGAATTTTAGTATAAAGAACACTAAAATTTTCAATTGTATTTACCCTTAAAGGTTTAATTAACTTTTTTATCGGCTCCGGAAGAAGGAAACTACAGTAAACCTCGGAAGTCAACACGTAAAACGACGAAGCTAAAGTCTATAATGTATATATTCCGGTCTTCTATTGTTTCTGCCACTGAATATGACTAAGCAATTTAGGGCGGCGAGCTGGCAGAATCGGTAACAAGCCGGACAAAATGTTTTGTGGCATTTCGCTTGATTTACGTTCTGAGTTCAAATTTCATTGAGGTTGTCTTTGCTTTTCATCCTTTATGGGTCGAGAAAATAAGTACTAATTGAGCACTGGCGTCAATGTAATCGACGTACCACCTCCCTGGAACTTGTTCTAAAACTTGAAACCAATATGACTAAGCAATGTTATATAGTAGTAGAACCAGTAACAATTTTATTTACAATCAAAGTGGCGGATGAGAGCCATAAATTATCGACATAAAGCATGAGGCTTTACATAAAAATATTCGACTGAGAAACAAGACCATGAAATGTAAATATTTATGGAATACAAATAATGAATTATAATGATACATAAGGCCAAATGGAAACCCCTTAGATCCATGATTGGCTTGAACATCAAGGGCAAGTAACCACACCAGTTCTCGTTCTCCTACCTACAGCCATGGTATGTCCACTTTTACTATTTTCGCAAGACTCGCGCAGCTTTCTATATATTCATTTCAAGACAACACCCCACTCTGTTCCATTTCAAGTAAAACTTGAAAAGAATTAATGTAAGTTAAAGCAATGAGTGAAATCTCTGCCCGCAGACATTTTACCCTCGTCCACCATACAACTTCTTTCTTTGTAATCACCAGACTACTTTCCCACCCGGTTAATGAAGGGAAATGAGGCACTCATCACGATACAATCGGCTGATAGCTACATCACTCCCACACACAACACCACGTGTAGTTAACCGAGTTAGCAATACCCGGTCATTGAACGACCGTGAGTAAAACGGCTTCTATCGTTCTGCGTGAATCTTGGTTAAAACTGTCTGACGTCGTTTACGTGTCTGTAGAGCTTATCTCGGAGCGGGGGCGCTGCTTGGTAACAAAACAATCAAAGAATTGCTGGAAGTCATTCATAGTAGTCGTCAGTCCGTATATCTTCTATAATACTCCATCAGTTCGTTTCGTAAACGTCAAGAGATTCCTCCAAAAGGTCATCCCTCCTCTCCGATGTTAATCCGCTATTAATCCTTTAATGATTGCTGAGTGAAGCTCCTGTCAATTCCATTGTCTTCATTAATCCGCTATTAATCCTTTAATGATTGCTGAGTGAAGCTCCTGTCAATTCCATTGTCTTCATGCTAGAAACCAGTGTGTTCATGGCAAAATTCCAGAGTCGAAGAGACCAATCTCGACATTATACAAGATTTATTGTATAGTACAGTTTATCAATATTCCTCGCTGTTTTCCAAGTATATTGCTACTCGTTATTTTTGATATTTCATCAGGAATTTTACGATGGATAGCCTTATATTTTGCTTTGAAACAAGATTACTGACATACAATAGTATCAGACTGAGTAAAAAGTAAGCAACGTTTTGAAACATAAAATTCATCACAATATATTTCAACAATGCGGAAATTTTATTCATCAAAGTAAGTATCATTACAATCAACACATTTTTTTCCAACGAGTTACAAATGTGTTTATTCCGGTAACATAAAGATCTGGAGTTCTAGAGCTGATGAACTCTTTTACGTTCTTTCAGTATCGGTTTGATTTTTGAACTCTTTCTCTCGCAGGAAGCAATCAAGGTATTTGACAAAGTGGTGGTCAGCAGGAGAAAGGTCTGGGGAATAAGGTGGGTGGGGAAGAACTTCGTACCTAAGTTCCTTCAACTTCTGGAGCGTCATTGGTGAAACGTCGGGTCGAGCATTGTCATGAAAAATGATTGGCCATCTTCTGTTGACCAGTCAGGGACGGAATATTTTCGGTTTTTCGTTCATTCTGGCAATTTCGTGGCAATATGTTTCTGCAGTAATGGTTTTTTCCGGGTTTTAAGAAGTTCTAGTAGATAAGTCCAGCAGTACACCACCAAACAGCCACCATAACCTCCTTATCGACGAGCTCAGATTTAGGGAAGGTTTCGCTGCTTCCTTTCGTTCCAACCACTGCGAAAACGTTTATTATTATTGTACAGAATCCGCTTTTCATCGCAAGTTACAATACGGTTCAGAAATGGATCGGTCTGGTTATGGAGAAGAAACAACGAGCAAATTTAATATCTGCGCATTTTTTTTATTTTCATTCAAGTCGTGTGGTAACCCCATGTCGAGCTTTTTTGATTTACCGATCACATGCAAATGGTTGCAGGCAGTTTTCTGGCTAACTTGAAGTTCTTTTGTCAGTTCTCTCGCGGTTTTACGTGGATCTTTCTCAATGACGGCCTTTAAGTGACCGTCATCGATGAGAGATGGGCGTCCACAACGCTCATGATCTTCGTGGCACAGGTTTTCCACTGTGAAATCGTTTAAAGCATTTTCGAGTTGACCACTCACTGGTCATATCCTCACCAAACGTTTCGCTGCTATCGCCAGCAGTTTCAGCTGCTTTACGTCCTTTTTTGAAGTTGAATAACAAAATTGCTCGAATATCGCGCTTCGACAGTTCCGTTTCAGATGATTGTAACAAAGGGGGAAAATAATATCAATGTTAATTTATTGATGCATTTGGGCAAGTCTATATCTGTATTCTTTTCTTTTCTAGGCACAAGGCCCGAAATTTTGGGGAAGAGGGCCAGTCAATTAGAGCGACCCCAGTACTCAACTGGTACTTAATTTATCGGCTCCGGAAGGATGAAGGGAAAAGTCGACCTCAGCGGAATTTGAACTCATAACGTAGACAGACGAAAGACCGCTAAGGATTTTGCCGGCGTGCTAACGTGTCTGCCAGCTCGCCACCTTAAGTCTGTGTCTGTATTATCAGAAAATTGCAAGAAAATTTTTTTAAAAATTCAAAACTCTGCAAAAATCCGGTACAAATTCTTCGTGGTTCAGAACGTTGCTTACTTTTTACTCAACTTGATAGAAATATCCTGTTCTAAATTTCATTGCAGTAAGTTCCCGTCTAAGATTTTTTTTTATTTTCATATTCTATTTCTTTAATTAAGCACTTATTAGAAAGCATGGTCATTATACCAACATAAAATCGGAAGGAAAGTATTTACTAATGGGAATACCAACCATAAGAGCAGAAATCTTTGTTGCACCAAAAACCCGACTTGACAAAACAATAATACAAATATTGGCTCGACTGGAAAATATTTATGAACGCACACGAAGTACCCATCAGCAATTTGGAACTATAGAGAAATTTTGGAATCATAAAGCAATAAATCAACTCTGCATAAGCATTATGACTCAAGCGAAGTTATAAGGACATAAGAAGAAATGTTTATTGGAAAGTTCAAATCAGTTCTGTATGTACAGTAATATTGATTCAAATTTAATTTGACTAAAGAATAACGTTCGCACAAAAACTGGTGTAATATTGTAAATATTATCTTCCTTCATTTCTACAACAGTGCTGCATATTTATTGTTACTCTGGCTATATGCAAATTCATTTCGCTGCAGTTACCACTGTTATGCATTCACCGTGATATAGTTACTATTGCATTATAAATATTTACCCGAAGTTGTTATAAAGACGCGAAAGAACTTGTGAAAACGCAAAAATATATTTAAAAAGTAGAATACGAAATGTTGGACTAAAATATTATTTTTACATAATTCTACAATCAGTAACCTAAACATACATGTATACATATATGCATATGCATGATCGTCTGAACGTCTGTATTTATGTCATTATTCAGTTTTATTTCAAGATTTCTTAACAATAAAGAAGGAGCAGGTTTCTAACCTAGATCCAAGGCTCCGCCATTACAATTTCAACATCAACAGTGTATTTTTGTATGCATGTATGTACGTATGCATACGTGCAGATTTGGATGTTTTGTTTTATGTATGTCTACTTATACATATACTTACATATCTAGATATGTTCATTTATACTTAAATGATGAACTTCTGGAAAGTTTTACCGATATTTACAATTCCAGTAATAGATTGGAGCTATAGTCTTCGAATAATATTTCTCTTTTCTGGTTTTGAGACGCCTGATTTCTCAAGATTGGTAATTAGGCGGTGTGTTACATATCTGTACACAGTTTCTCTTCTCTATCCCAAATCATTATATCAGGACAATTGTGTTTACATTTTATTGAGGTTTTCGCTGGGACATTCCACCAGCTCTCTTTTTTATTATGAATGGCTATGACTTCCACCAAACTATGGGTTCGTATTTCTTTGTCCTCGGAGTTATCCTTTCGATAGAACTAGTTATACAGTGTCCTAGCTACAACATCATTTCTCATCGATAGATAATACCGTATGACATTTTTAGACAACTGCTTATGATGTAGGTGATATCTTCGGTGTTCACCCCACAAAGTCTGTATATCATTTATCAGATTGTACTGCTTTTCCTGCATCTCTGTCCCTTTTGTGCATCAGTTATTTGATTGATATTTCCTGTTACTAGATTACAAACGCATACCCTTCAAAGTGGGAGATACTAATCCGGTTGTTAGTCCATGATAGACTGCTTTGGTGATCAATATTACTATCATCTCTGAGCTTTCTAATAATATATCCATGCGTGGTCTTCTGCTCATATATGCTCATCCTTTCATCTGATGATACGTCGCGGTAGAGTCGTGCGACTTCTCTGAGCATGTATTTAAGGTTATCAGACAAGGAATGCTGCTCAAGGAGCTGTCTTCTGATGTTATCAGTCTCATGTATGCAAATTTGGTCAAGGGATGCACATCGACACTTGGTGGTTAAAAGTTGTTGCCGAAGGGATATGATACGAGATTCAAAGGCATTTTGGATAGAATTTAAGCCTCTGCCGCCTTGTTTTTGTTTTAGGTAGAGGCGGTCTACGTCACTGTTTATGTGGAAACTATATGTGGTTGTTAGTATTTTCCGGGTTTTCACATCAATGGCTCGGATATCATCAAGCGTCCAATCAAGCAGCCCAAATGTTGGTATGAGTAGTGGCACTGCAAACACATTGTGGGCCTCTGTTTTATTAAATGCAGAAAGTTCCGAGATTAAAATTTTCTTTATTTGGCTGTAATATTTTTAGTGACACGTGTTTTCTATTGTAAGATATGTTTTCATCCACCCCTAGATATCTGTGACATTCCTCATCAGATATAGAAAAAACAGTCAAATCATTTATAGAGATGTTGCTAGTCTGCTTTACAGTTTTGCCCTTTTTCACAATCATCTAACAACATTTATCCTAACTAAACTCCGACCTTGCATCCTTTGAGAATATCGTAACCAGGTCAAGGCTTTTTTTCAACTCTGATTTATAGGTGATGGGGATCTTAGTGCCTGATGTGCAGAATTCACTCATTATTTTTAGCGATGAAACGTAATGAAGTCTACTTAATTATATGATGTACATAACAACCAGGTAACATGTGTGAAAAGACAGAGATAAATGGTCGTTGACACTTCCAGTAACACTACCGAAATCGAAATATGGATTGTAACTTGACTAGTCAAAGCAGAGATTTCTAGGATTTGTATTAGAACACGAAGTATTTGCAATGGGTTATAAGTGTAGTCGATTGGGTCAGTCTTCATATTATTCTAATATTTACGCTATTGATGTTGGGTGAATCAAAGATAAACTGGGCCTTGGCCTGATCCGATGAAATATGCTGAGAAATGTAAATGATGATTCATATAATCTTTTTGTAAAGATGTAAATGAATGTAAATTGGAATTAAATACTTTCAGAATGTAAATGACTCGTTTACACTATAAGGTATTTTATTTGTGGAACTAGAGTTTGTGCCTCTCACCTCTCCCCAACATACCAAACAATTGATTTATAAATTGAGACAGCCACACACATTAAATCCACACCCAGTAAAAGTCATTGTTACTTTATCAACTATGGAAGAATAAAAAGTAAATTTAGTCTTGCTGGAATTCAAACACAGACCTTATAAGAAATAGTTCGGTACTGCAAGACATTTTGTTTGGGCCTCTGTCAATTTAATTTGTCTGAATATCTACCAATTCTGCAAACCCTGTGATCACAATTTACCGAAATACTACTCCCTGACATTGGTATGGGGTTACATATATTATCGATGTCGATTAACATTAATTTCAATAAATAGTTAATTTTACATACTTGATACTATTCCATATCAATTACCAATAATATTGTTGATACTATTCGTGCTAGAGTTTTATCGTTAACATCTGACTAACATTTTATTTCATTAATCAGGAATGATGAAAGTTAAAGTTAGCCGTGACATGATTCGACATCGAAACGATGTGTCGCAAATAATAACGGAAATGAGTTTTGTTCAGATATCAAAATTCTTCTCAACCCACTACACTCAATTTGCTGAAATATTGCTATTACTCCTCGTTTCGTTCGCTTCTTGATTTTACGTTTAATTTTCCTCTATACCAAGAACATAAGCTTTATGCTTCGTTATTCTACTCGATGATACAAAACAGTAACTCTCTTCTGTTGCTGCTTGGTTCTTTACTCAATCAATCATTGTATATCACGTTCTATTGGGAACAACACTGAATAAAGGATATAAGTGAATGAAATTGGAAATACAAAACGCATCAAAAATATATAATACGTCAGAATCAATGTTGAAGCTCAATGAATCTGACCCTAGGAAATGAAGATTTATTACTTTTCTAATCATTTACAACATCGATATCCTCCGAGGGATAAGACTCTCAATCTTCATGCTTTATGAACGTTTGCTCCACCGGGATATACTTTTCACACAATTAATGAGATTCTCATGAATTATGATTGTTCGATAATTGCTTATTTTAATTAATAATTTCTTTTATAAGTTAGATAACATTGGATATCAACACATTTTAAGCTAAATGAATTTGGAAACTTTGCTCCTCTTGTAGATTTGATAGTAATTATATTTTTATTGCGTTTATACAGTTTTCGCATTAACTCTGTCAGTGACGGTTTAAATACGACTGTAGAAAGTTTGATGATAGATTTTCTGACTTTACTCCCAATTTTTAATTAAACGTCTAAATACAGGTTTCAAATCACCATCCTTCTTTCAAAAGCTCACTGATGTCATAGAGCTTTAGATTAACACCAATACATTACATTACACCAATACATTACATTACACTTGAATGTGTCACGCCCCACTCTTTTTTGTACAACTTTAAGAAGATTTTGGCACAATAATGTAAACTAACAAAACAAGATTTATATTAAAGTACTCCTAAGTGGGCGTTCGCCCTGTTAGAAATAATAGATACATCTCCCTCGAGTAATATCTTACTGTATAGGTTCCCAAACTGGAATCTACGAATTTAGTATTGGAGCTTAATAAAATGTTGTTAATTAATAAACAATTTTTGATGTGATATTAAAATTGGCAAATGGAGCCAGGTGTCAGTTAATAAAATTGGGGGATGAAAACGAACAACCAATTTGTCGTTAGTTACTATATCGTTAGTTCATAAAATGTGCTTGATTAGTAAAATTGGGAACTGAAACTGGCAAAATGAATTTGTTGTTAGTCGATAAAATATAGAGTAGATAATCCTTTCAAAGGTTTGAGATCAGTAAGAACATTGATTTAAATATTAGGGACCTTAGTTGGGAAAGCTTAGAAATCACTTCTTTACCATCTTGAAAGTAGGGAAACAGAGTGGATAATGTAGCTTTAGGTTAGATAGACAATTCCAAATTGAAGGACAGGGTAATCAGCACGAGAATGTCGATCACAGATATGTTCAGTCACAGGTGACCTAGGGTTAAGCAAAAATAACTATGATTTAAAATTTTGCTAAAAGGCCAGCAATTTCAGGGGTTGATTAAATCGACCCCATTGTTCAATTGGTATTTATTCTATCGACCGGGAAAGGATGAAAGCCAAAATCAACCACGGCGTAATTTAAACTGAGGACGTAAAGAGGGACAAAATGCCACTAAGCATTTTATCCGGCGTGCTAATGATTCTGGCAACTCACCGCCTTCAACAAAAATAAAAATGATTTCAATTTTAAGCTCAGCAATTTCGGGGAAGGGGTACTTATGCACAACTGGTACGTCAACCTCGGTGGAATTTGAACTCAGAACGTAAAGACGAATTTAATATTACTAAGCACTTTATTCGACAGCTAATGATTCTGCCAGCTTGCTGCCTTGTACGAAAACGATTATAACAACGTATAAGTTATGTGAGAACACTTAGCTATTTCCTTCACTGGTGCAGTGTATTGTTGGTACTAAGATATAAACCGTCGCTTAGTTTTATTTATTGTGAGCTGGAAATTTCAATTGTAATGTCACATAATCTGATGCATAAAGTGTTAGACATACGTGAATACAGTGCTTATAGATTACTCTTCACTCTTTTACTTGTTCCAGTCATTGGACTGTGGCCTTGCTGGAGTATCGCATTGAATGTTTTGGTCAAATAAATCGCCCACAGCACTTATGTTGTTTTAAGTCTGGTAATTGTTCTATCGACCCCTTTTGCAGAAACGCTAAGTAACAAGTATGTAAAACAAGCCAACAACTGTCATCAAGCGGTGGTGGGGACACACACATACATACACATACACTCACACACTCACATAGACAAACACAAACACACATATATATATACATACACTCACACACTCACAAAGATACACACACACACACACAGATACATGCACATACATACATACATACATACATACATATACGATGGAATTCTTTCAGTTTTCTTCAATTAATTCCATTCACCAGGCTTTGGTCGGCTCCTGTCTAAGGTAGAAGACATTTGCCCGAGGTGCTGCACAACGGAACCGAACACGAGTCCATGTAGATGGGGAGCAAACTTCTGTAATTTGCTGAAAGAAAACTTTAAATGTTTTCATAGCCACACTTCCTTCCTACCTTCCTACCTTCTTTCCTTCGTACCTACCTTCCTTCCTTCCTTGCTTCTTTCTTTCCTTATCTCATTTCTTCCTTCCTTCTTTCCTCCTTTCTTTTCTTTCTCTCCTGTCCTTGAAACGTGTGGTCATTGTGACATTCGTTAATGACTTCGGGACCAGATTTTCGTCACTTTTCTCGATCTTCTGCTGCCCTCTGTGAGTCGGCGAAATTGAGGCCTGTCCACTCTTGGATGTTAACCCGGGCAACCAACCATCCAGTATATATTTTTAATTTGGTTTCCATCAGACTAGACCACATGACTAAATATATACCTGAGATGAGAAGAGAGAGGGAAAATATAAAATAAATCATAAATAATACACAGAAATATACAGGGTAATATATACAAAATAGACATACATGCACTTACCTGTGATACTTATGAGAAATAGAGATAGATGTATAAAAGGGGGGGGGATAATAAAAATAAGTAAATAGATATATAGGTAAATAGATAAATAAATAACTCTATAAATAAATCTCTCACATACCTGTGATAAATATAAGACATATAGATAGATAAAATAAATAAAACTATATATAGGGCACGGATACATATTATATACAAAGCGAACCCATACACACACACAAACAGACACACATGAAATTTCATGGACGGCCATAATAATGTCAACAACATAATTAACAACATCAGCAGCAGCAGCGGTGACAACGATGGCACTAACAACAACAACTACCACGGTGACAACACCGTGTGCGAACACACATACACAGAGGAACGCAGGGACTGTATCATATTCTTTTTTTTTTCGGGTCTTCGGACAGCAGCAGCAAAATGGGGTGAGAGGAAGACTACATTGTTGCTAAAAACTATGACACACATACACGCATACACACACACATACACACACGCACACACACACAAACAAAGACACAAACGCATGCACACATAAGGATACACATTTTAGAAGAAGAGAATGGAGTAAGTGGAGCAAGAACACATACGAAAATGAAAAGTGTCGCTGAAGACGTCATAGAAGTGTAACGAAAGATTTGCGGACAACGAACATGAATTATGATAATGAAATAAGAACAGTAATAAACGAGTGAAAAGATATACAGAGCGTGTGTTTTTTTTTTTTCCAAAAATCAAAAAAAAAATTACCATCCCGAAATACAACAATATATATATATATATATATATA
>NC_068992.1:27038912-27041412 GCF_001194135.2 Octopus bimaculoides
TATATCATCATAATTGACGATTCCCTGCCCTCATTTCTTGTATATATATATATATATATATATACAACAATGGTACAAGAACGCAAAACATCCAGACAAACAACACAAAGTAAAACAAAGACGGGTCATTCAGAGTTTTCTATTCTCAGTTGAGTTCCAAATTATCTTTGCAATTTCAGCTGGTTATACTTGAGATTGCTCCAATCTGGCCAGCCCCAAAGAAAAAATTGGCTAAGAAAGCAGCGAATGTATACGAAAGCAAGGACGCAAAAAACGGAGAAATGATACACAAATACAAATGCAATAACAGAACATAACAACAGGTGTCTTTCGACTAAGGATGAATTAAGTTAAGCTGGTGTATATCGAAGTAATGCCTTACGTCAGGGACATGAGATTTTACAGGCACAGGGAATAATATAGATGTTGCACGGATGGTAGTCGAAACTCAGAGTAGCAATTTTTGTGATGTCTTTGCAGCTTTATTAATAAAGAATATATATGTATATATATAGAGAGAGAGAGACAGACAGACAGAGATGTATGTAGGTATGTGTGTGTATATGTGTGTAATAATCTTTTCCACTCTAAGCACAAGGCCCAGTACGCAACTGGTACTTAATTTATCGATCCCGAAAGGCTGAAAGGCAAAGTCGACCTCGGCAGAATTTGAACTCAGAACGTAAAAGCAGACGAAATACCGCAAAGAATTTCACTCGGCATGCTAACGTTTCTGCCAGCTCGCCACCTTTATATGTTTGTATATTAAAAACCTAATTTAGTACCACTTGTAGCAAATTTGACAAATTCGTTCAAACTTCAGCAGATCGTTTTATTTGACAATATTCACGGCGCGTACACGCACCACACACGTACACACACATTTTAGATACATGCATCTTTGTGTGTGTGTGTGTGTGTGTGTGTGTGTGTGTGTGTGTGTGTGTGTGTGTGTGTATGCATTTTCGCGTGTATGAGTGTGTTTGCAAGTGCAAACATGCTTACATACATATGTATATAAATACACATAAATTCTGTGTGTAAGTATGTGTGCGTGTGTATAACAATTAACATAACGTGACTGCATCACAGGATATATCGTGACACATTACAACTTACGTCTCTTGTAAATAGGACCAATTATTTCAGCAAATCGTGTGGATTATCAAATTTTACTATTCTCTCATGGATTTAATCTTTCCATTACATCTATCTTAAATGCTTGCAAATGCAGCTAAAGTGATTTTCTGCTAAGAATTTAAGATTTATATTAATGATTAGGTATAACTAATAGCTTGTTCTGTAAAATAACAACTATCAACAGCACTACAAATCTATGTTATGTAATAAGTGCCTCATATTTCTTCAAAAGGTATGCTTTATACATAGTTTGGTACAACTTTGTAATTAAGAAAGTTGGATTTACGATACTAAACGTGATGTCTAAATAAACGAATTTTACCATTTTGTTAAAATGTGAACAACAAAGGACGACTTCAGATGTAATTTAGATAGTTCAGTGTTTTTAGAATAGACAATATTGGACTTCCGGTGAAATGACTTATATCCAATCGTTTATATCATGGTTATAATCTAAAGCATCTTTTCTATATTCTGTGTTCAAACAAAATGAAAGATAACAAATATCGAATGCTTTTAGTCATATATTCAAGTTTGGTTTGAAACTCAACTTATAGGATATTACCACTTATTTTGCAACCTACTCTACGAACAAGAAAAAGAACTCCATTCATAGTACGGAGTATATTGATATTTTTCGGCTGCAAACACATCCTATATCAACAGTTTTGCTTTCTCATGCTCATAGATATATAAAGATATCTATGGTCTACACTGTGCGTTGTAAAATAAGTTGTTTAGATACCTTCTTATAGTGAAGAGAATTAATGGCTTACATGAAATTGAAATTTCTTATATACTATATGTGTATAGTTGTTAAATATGTATGTTGACTTGTGTATATTTTATGCCTTTTAAGTAATACATGACTTTGTGATTCGATGTCAAGGTAGTCAAACCCGTGTGGAATAGTATAGTATCTGAAATGGCCTATTCTAATTATAGAAAGCAGCATAACCGGGGAAATCTACCAAATACGCCATTCAGGCCACTAATACAAATATAGACTGTATGCTCTTATTTCATTTTAAAGGCTTTGACCTAAATATCGAGTGAAACACCTTATACAGATCTGATATAAATTGATACCTGTATACAGAGATGAAATGTAAATTAACTTTTACAGTTCCAGCATTCGTCAAACCTCACCACATGGCCACATCTACACCACAGACTAATATTTCCTTACCAAAATATGACTGCATGCACGAGACTTTCTTATAACGTATTTTATGAAATAAATACAAAACTTTTATAGAGTGAATTATTACAAACTTTGAAATTATGCGCCGAACATCTTGTTTTGTACTGTTTGTCATGTAATATGTGTTTTATGTTCTGTTTAGATGTTCTGTATTTT
>NC_068992.1:27042757-27045040 GCF_001194135.2 Octopus bimaculoides
TATATATATGAATGTATGTATAATACGGATCCTCGCCCACTTGAATGTTCTTGTAATATTCTTGTCCCCACTATTATGCTGTGGCCGTAATCCGCATCTTATTATATTTGACTCGTCTATCATGCTATCGTTGAGAACTCCGCAAGACAATTACTTTGAAACGTCTACCTTGACGGTAACTCGAACTCATATAAATCACGTAACTGACAGTGACTCCAGCTGAAAACTGCAACTGACTTCCTACAATGATTGACTGCCCGACTTTATAGTGGCCGTTACATACCACTTTGTCACGCGGGAAAGGGAGTACAATTTTCACTACAAGATCTCCCCTTTTAGTTTATTTATTTTCTATTTGGGAAGCAAGTAATTTCCTTTTACTTTATTCACCCCTCCTCCATTTTTAGCGTTTTTTTTTGTATCTTCATATTTTTTCTATTGGGTGTCTATTTGTAGGAACTCTGTGTTCTTCCTTTTTTATTTCCACTTGTACGCGTGGATCCAACCACCTGGAACGGTGTTAGTACTTGGAATGTGTCATACAGCTATTCCATAGGTTCTTCTAATCTATCTGGTTCATTTTCTGTGAATGTCTTCATCAATTGGTTTCTGTATCATTTTTCAATACCTTTTCTGATTTTAATTCCGTACATTATTTTCCCTATGTATCTTTTAATTTTGCCTTCTTCCTAGTATTGTCTTCCGTTTTTAAACTACCTCATGTACACCAATTTTGAAAAATTTTAGATTATCTTTCCTGGTCCTTTTTCTTTCCTGGTCCTTTTTCTTTCCTCGCTAGGTAGCAGTTTATCAAAAACTGATTTCACTTTCCTTGCGAACATCAGTTCTGCTAGTGAGCTTCCTGCTGGTGTATTTGTGTTCGATGTCACCCTGTAAACCCTTGCTTGCTTTTCTCAAAGCTCTTTTAAAAGTGTCCACAAAACGCTCTGCCTGTCCATTTGATCTGCGAAGTTAAGGCGCTATCGTTTTGTGTTGTACCGTGAACATTTCGCACAATTTTCTAAATACACTGGTCACGAATTGTGTTCACGTGTGGGATGCCAAATCTTGTGAATACTTCTTGCATAAAAATTTATTACCGTTTCGGAGGTTGGTCTTTTGCACTTAACAATTTCCGGCCATTTTCTAAAACTGTCAACTACTACTAAGTAGTAATAATCATTTAAGGACCCGCAAAATCGATATGTAGTCTTGACCATGGACTGTTTACTTCTGGCCAAGGCTCCCATTTTTGAGTAGGCAATTTCGCTGCTAGAGCACATCCTCTCCAGCCTTTTAGTAGGTTTTCAACTTCCTTGTCCATCTTCAGCCAATACACTTAAGAACATAAGCAAATACAATAACCTAAAATAACCGTATCAATAATACCATGATCAAAACTCATACTAATAAAAACTTAACAAACTACCTGTCTTCTGACAGGTAAATTCTGAATTAATATGCAGATTACAAATGCGTTTCCTCACCAACAGACAAAATAGATATAAACGTATGGGCGCAGGTGTTGCTGTGCGGTAAGAAGCTTGCTTCCCAACCACACGGTTCCAAATTCATTCCTAATCCGTGGCACCTTGGGCAAGTGTTTTCTATTATAGCCTCAGCCCGATCAAAACCTGAGTGGATTTGGTAGAAGGAACCTGAAAGAATCCCATCGTATATGAGTACGAGTGTGTGTGTATGGGCGTGTGTGTATGTATGCGTGCTTGCGTACGTGTGCGTATGTGTGTGTATTTATGTATGTGTGTCTTTGATTCTGTGTTTGTCCCCCAGCATCGCTAGACAACAGGTGTTGATACGTTTACGTCACTGTAACTTAGCGGTTCAACAAAAAAATCGATAGAATAAGTACTAGGTTTAATAAGACTTAATCCTGGTCTATTTCTTCGACCAAAACTTTCTAATGCGGTGCTCCAGCATGGTGGCATTCAAATAACTGAAACAAGTAAAAGAACAAAATTACATTTAAAAAAGTAAGCCATGAAGTAAAAGAAAATGTACTTCCAATCAGCAAGCGCTAAATCCAAACCAGTGAACAAACAAATGCAAGAGGCTACGTCCATACCCACAAATACAAGTATACCAACAAAACTGAGTTAGAACTATTCTCACGTGGTGATCGTAATGGCGTGAAACTCGGTTCTCGAGATAAACGTTCAGTCCCAATAAACTACGTTTGCACACTCACATATTGTAAATTCATGTTTGTATATAAATATGTATACATATGAATATGTATGAATATTTATGTATATATATATATAT
>NC_068992.1:27045290-27049079 GCF_001194135.2 Octopus bimaculoides
GTGTGTGTGTGTGTGTGTGTGTGTGTGTGTGTGTGTGTGTGTGTGTGTGTGTGTGTGTGTGTGTGTGTGCAATGTTTGGAAATCAATTTCTGTCACAGATTTCTGTGTTTTAAATGGAGTTTTAAACACACGTTACCGGAGGTCAACAATATGCGATCAATCATAGCTGAAACAGGAACAATAACAACGATAAGGTAACAACAATAACAACAACAACAACAACAACAACAGCAACAACAGCTGCAACAACAAGTAGCATACAACATTCACAGACAAGTATGTAAATATCAGCTTCCGCTGATTGTTCATTTGTCAAGCTAACTAGAAACATCTCTTCCTAGCATTTAGTTCTTTCAAACATTATTTCGGCTCTATCATTTCTGTTTTTGGTTGTTGTTTTTTTCGCTCATACGATGATAGAGCAGTAGTAAGAGTGGTTTCTCTTTTGTTAGATTCCGTTTGACATTATATATTACGATATTTTCCTCATATTTTTTTATATTCTCTTTTTTTATTTTTTATCTAGGTAATGTCGTTCATTTTGCTATTTTGTTTGTTTTCAGGTTTTTTTTTATTATGATTAATGTTACTTATTTAATATATAATTTGTATAGTATTCCTACTCTCACAAAACACCTCCAGTAATGTTGGCACAGTCCAGAATAGTCATTAGCGTATCGTAAACTGTATAAGGCTGCCAGCGACATTTTCTCAGTGTGTTACCTTTAACTGTGCTTACAAAAATTGTTTCTGTGTGTTTTCAAATGCCTGTTGGATTCAACAGATTGTTTCTGTGTGCCTACATGTGAAGGCATACATTTGTTGGTTTACATTCATATCCATATGTATTTATATGTACGTGTACGATACCATATATATACATATATGTGTGTGTGTGTGTGTGTGTGTGTGTGTGTGTGTGTATGTAAATGCATATGTGTCTATGTATTTGTGAATGTAGATACAAAAAGAAAAAAGAACATGTGCATGTGCACATACATATATATATATATATATATATATATATATGTATGTATATATTTAGAGAGAGAGAGAGAAGTGTAAAGATGTAGACACATAGAACTATACGTGCTATTGTCACTCTTTGTGTGGGTACCTATTTGTGTAAGAGTATGTTTTGTTTCGTTCAGACTCACACACAAGATGCAATTGTTTCATTGGAATGCGTATTTGTGTTCACCTTCTTCCATTTCTATATGCGCCTATTTGTGTTAGTATATGTATATGGATTACTGGTACTGTGCCTTATGTATGCGGAGGGCGTGAAGGATATGAGAATATATGTATTTTTCTACTCGAGGCATATAAATATTTGATACATATGAGCTATGATATGTGTTCGCATGTGTGTCCGCCTATGTGTGAATCCATATATATCTGCGTCTGTGATTTTTCCTTTGAATATGTCAAGGCCTTTACTGCATACAATATTGATGTGCTTTTTCGCGTGTATTTATACACCAAAGTATTAGATATATAAACCCTGAAAAACAAAGATAAGCTTTTGATAGCATGCTATACGACACGAGTTCATTTCATGAATAAATCTTTTCATTTCATTTAATCGAGTCCAGATAGGAATGAATGCCACGACGCATACTTACATCCACCACATTATAATCAGACTCACACTAACCTTAACTTTAACATACAACACAACAAGTGTTATGGTAGATCATTAATATAATTCGTCCCTCTGTTTCCAAAAACTGGATAACGTTATTGGTTTCTGCTGCACTTCTTAGCATTAATATCTCTTAATGTGTCTCCATGCACTGTCTTTTGTGTAGTTAGACGTGATCGTGGATAAACAGACTTTACTTCTAAATTTATTCCGCCGTATGACGAAAATATTGGTATTGAGACATGTTAGTTGTATCGACCGTCTGGAGTACAAAGTATTACTTTCTCTGATGGATCCAAGTACATATCTAAGGCACGACAATCGTTGAAATTAAGTTACTTGCAGTATTCTGCCACTTTGCATTCGAAGTTTTTCGGTGGTTCTTGCGAAATTCACGTTTACAAAATTTCGGCACTGGTCTCCACTTTGAAGATCACTCTCTTCTTTTCTTCATCTCAAGTCTCACATGTTTGGGAATCAATAAATAACTGCAAGCGCTGCACTCCATGTCTTGACTAAGTAGTTAAGGATTTTTTTTAATATCATAAATACATTATATACAGTCTCCCGCTGTTGTATTTCTTTGTTTTTTTTGATATTTTTTTCTTGAAGTTGGTCCTTTGCCATAAGCCAGTCTGAAGCTGAAGATCTGTGACCAAATGCCTTACAACCATGATCATCTTGTTTGATTTCAGATATATTATATCCTGGACCACATTATCCTATGTGCTTTAGGCAGGTAGTGTGCGATCTAGTGGAGTTTTGGCTGCTATTTCTTTTGTGCTGAACAACCACATAACCTCGTTTATTTCTCATTAGCTCAGACATTTTAATAATTCTTCTCTGGAGAACAATGTTTTATTTCGAGTGAATTTCCTGCAGTAGATATATTCACAAGTTCGAGGTTAAGCTGGGCCAAGAATACATGGATAAAAATAGCAATTAAGAATTCATCATCGTTAATCTGCAATCCATCGCATGGAAATAATCCTACTCTCTCTCTCTCTCTCTCCCTTCTTCTTTGTACTCAACGTTCAGTGGCAACTTACTTCGCCAGCAACTGCATATAGTTGTTCACTAGCAATCTTCTTTTAGATATATTTTTTTTTATTTCAGAGAAAGTATAAAAATTGTTTATCAAAAGACAATATCTATTTTTAAAATGTAATTATATAATAAATAATAAATTATATTTAAACTATCCTCTATTCACTAACAATCTTGGAGGCTTAACTTTGAGTTTCCATTTATATAATATTTCGTAAATAATCCCAAACCAATAATATGAATATTCATATCAAATCACAAAAGTAAAAACAAAAACGGTTTTACATCCAATTCTCATCAACAAACTCCAGTTTAAAGCGTCATCTATACGTAATCGCATTGAGATAACTGCTTGTGCTTGATTATTCAAATTCAACCCAGGTTTTTTTTTCTTTTTCTGAGAAATTGTTCTCTGGTACATGGTCCAAATTATCACAAATATATGGAAATACAGCTACGGTTCTATTGACATATCTCATTCAGTGGCTATCAATGTCAACAGCAATTATTGAAATAATTTTATTTCCGAGAAATATTTACAAGTTAAACTAATCCATCATCTCTATTCAGAACCATACTTAGGTATCTGAATGTAAAATTCAATTTCAAGCATGTATTCCATATTTAATTATATACTCCTTTCAAACTGAGATATTCTGGTACATAGCTATAGATGTGCATGACACATTTTCGTGTGAAATTATACTCTTTTCAAATTTAGATATTCTAATACATAACCACAGACATGCATGACACAGTTTCGTGTGAAATTTCAAAAGAAATTTTCTCTTCGGCGATACTTTTACAAGAAAAGTTCATCGATATTAAAAGTATGTCTTTGAACAGTGCTTGTAAATTTTCCTACATGGAAAATTATATTACTGCTTTCTGTGCACATTGCCGTTAAAGTAAAAATAGGAATAGTGTCGAGATTAATATAGTTATGTTTTAGCGTAGACACACTTTATTCCCGCCGCCGGGAATAAAGTTTTTAATAGGAATGCAACCACACGATAAAAATACAATTAACTTTCTATAAGTGTACAGGTAGACTTGCACATACTGTTACAATATACTCCACTAAATGCATATATATA
>NC_068992.1:27049179-27058516 GCF_001194135.2 Octopus bimaculoides
TATATATATATATACATATATATATATATATATATATATGTAAGTGTAGATGGATGTGCTATGTATGTATATGTATATATATAAGTGCATATATATATAATATACACACTTGTGTACACACACTGATAGACGTTTTTGTAGACAAACACAGACACACGCACGTACGTGTTGATTAAGGTGTTTGTGTATGTGTGTTTGCGTGTGAGTGTGTGTAACTCACCCATTCCTATATAAACAAAATGGCATCCAAATAGATGAAATTTCAGCATACGTGCGGATCAATTTTCAGTTTTCAAGTTATAGCGACACTCGTTCCTTCTAATTTATTATACTTAATATATTATTCTTAATTTCTAGAAGACGTTCATCACACCCTTGAAATTTTTTAATTTCATTTCGAACGTTAAATTTAGAAGGATATCTGTTGGCGTCCGAAAAGATTATCCAAAATGATTTCTAATACTACCACTTAGGATCTATTTCATGCCTCATCCAACAAAATTGGTAATTACTTATACTCTATCAACTAGAGGACATATATAAGGAAATCTACAAAAGTTGTTTAAAAAGCCGGATCTAATGCACTCAGCGGCATAAACTTTTTGGTTCATAAACTCGTTACTAGACTTAATTTAACGGTGAGGACGGGCTGCTTCAGATCACGAACACTTCATTTTGTTTTTTATCAAGGACTATCAGATGTTCTTTTCAGAAAATACTTCAATTAGATTGATTAATCATTCCAAGTTTGATATGGGTAGGATTAGTAGAAATATAATTGATAAAATTAATACCTATTGCTAAAAATATGTAGACTTATCTTTTGAGGATAACTCAGATGTAATACAATGGTCCGTAAAGTTAGAAAATAAAGAAATAAGTCTTTCCTTCCATTTCATATTAAGTTATTATTTACCTGTGGAGGCGCAATGGCCCGGTGGTTAGGGCAGCGGACTCGCGGTCATAGGATCGCGGTTTCGATTCCCAGACCGGCGTTGTAAGTGTTTATTGAGCAAAAACACCTAAAAGCTCCACGGGGCTCCGGCAGGGGATGGTGGCGAACCCTGCTGTACTCTTTCACCACAACTTTCTCTCACTCTTACTTCCCGTTTCTGTTGTGACTCTAATTCAAAAGGTCAGCCTTGTCACACTGTATCACGCTGAATATCCCTAAGAACTACGTTAAGAGTACACGTGTCTGTGGAGTGCTCAGCCACTTGCACGTTAATTTCACGAGCAGGCTGTTCCATTGATCAGGTCAACTGGAACCCTCAAAGTCGTAAGCGACGGAGTGCCAACAACAACAACAACAATTATTTACCTATACTCTTCAACAAAGCCATATTTTTAGCAAGAAAGATATTTTTTTTTAATTCCTACAGACATGGATACTATTTTAGCAGCCAAGAACACAGAAATATTTTTCAACGATAATTATTGGACAAAAAATCTATATGTCAGGTTCGTCCTACACAGTTCAGGTAACTGATTTAGTCGGATTAATTACCTTATTTGAATTGCATAGAAATTTTCCAAACCTTAGGGGATTATACATATCGTCTTCCTTATTACTAACTGTTCTCTACTTCAGTTAAATATTTAGGAAATCTCTTCGCAAATTCGTTTGAAAATTATAATCTATTCATTACTCATGAGAAGTCTATTAAAAATGTAAATTTTCACGATATAACACCAAAATTCAATTCTGGTCTTTATTATCCATATAATATGACTAATTTTATTCTACACTATATAAATAAATAAAAATCAAATAGATAGTAGATAGTTTAGTTTAAAATATTTCAATTAGAATTTCTAATGTTTCAGTTGACGAAAAAAAATATCGTTGGTGATAATTCAGCTTTCTATAATGATACTTTAACCGGTATGACGAGACGATAACATATATGCATGATACTAAGCTTAAACTGTGGATTAATCAAATTAATGATGGTAGCAATATTAATACTTGTTCTAATGATAAAATTAAAAACTATATGCATCTAAAATAATTATCTTTCGTAACAGATACTAGTAAGCAATGTGACTGCAATCTTGCTAAAAATGAAAATAGAACGTTGAATGTATCTAGTAATAGAGATAAATATAATCGCTCACCGTCTTATCCAAGGAATAATTCTGTGAATTCCTCCAAATAGAAAATTAAGAATAAACTCTCTTTAACTAAACCTGCTAGTCCCACTGTAAGTAATAATTATATTTTTGTGAATCATTATCAGAAAGCCACATGCAATAGAATATCTAAGAACCAACGTTCCTACTGCAGCCCCAATCCAGAGAAATATGGTTCTTGGCATCTTATAAGATTTAAAAGTAATAAATATAACTGATATTTCAAATATTGAGAGTAGTAAACACAATAATTCCTAATCTACACATTTTAAGTAAGCACTTCTCTGCATTTCGTCTACTAAGGTAAGGAATGTCTCTTCTAACATTCATAATAATAACAAACTAACATTGGCTAGTAGTGTGTGAAATAGAAAAGGAATATTACTTGGTATAACCTTCCGTGTGTAAGATCAGTCAAAACGAAAATTACACACTTAACCTTTAAAATGTTTAAAGACAATTTTCCACCACAACATAAGTACTACCATGTATTCAATAAGTCTACCGTGAGGGTTTCTTATTCTACTGCTCCTAATTTATCTTCTATTGTAGCAAACAGTAATGACTCTAAATTCAACAGTTATAATAAAAATTCTAAATGGATAAAAAATTATGCTCTAATAATAATTTCTCCTCAGGGTATTAGTTGTAATATTCGTTTACTTGTTTCTGTCATTTCAATGCGGCCATGCGGGAGTACCATCTTGAAAGGTATTTTAGTCGAACAAATCGGTTAGCGCTTATTTTATGGTTTCTTTTGCCGAACCACTAAGTTACGGGGGCGTAAACATGCCAAATACTGGTTGTTAAGCGGTGATGAAGGGAAAACACAGATACAAACACAAACACACACACACACACATAAATATATATATATACATAGATATACGACGAGCCACTTTCAGTTTCGCTCAACCCAGTCCACTCACAAGGCTTTATTCAGGCCGAGGCTACAATAGAAGACACTTGTCCAAGATGTCACGCAGTGAGACTGAACCCGAAACTATGAGGCTGGGAAACAACTTCTTACCACACAGCCGCGTCTGCGCCTAGATAATAATATAGATTGTAATTTCAATTATTATAAAGGTATCAATCGTCATATTAATAATATAGAACTAATAATAATACTATAATAAAACAGCAAAAACAAAATTCAAAGTGATTATAATTATATCGCTTTCAAATTTTGGCACAAGGCCAGCAATTTGGGGGTAAGGGATAAGTTGATTACATAGACCCTAGTCCTCAACTGGTACTTATTTTATCCACCCCGAAATAATAGAAAGCAGAGTCGACTTCGGTGACATTTGAACATTAAACGTAAAGACGGACGAAATACAGCCAAGCATTTTTCCCGGCGCGCAAACGATTCTGTCGGCTCACCGCCTTAGTACTAATAATAAAAATGAGTGTAGTGATGGTTGTAATTATGGTAATATAAACTAATAAAATTATAAACGCAGCATAGGCGATTCTTACATTGAGTATAGAATAAGAAGGATGAAAAAATGATTGCAATAATGTTTTTTTCTAATATCAAACCTAATACGCTTATACATGTCTGTAGAAATGTTTCTTTGCTATTCCCCGACAAAGTGTATGTAATTTTAGATTGAAAAGAAAGTGTCCACTCAATGGTCATTTCAAATGTAATAATGCAGTTTATAATTGTATTTTTATAACCCATAATGCTTCTAAATTCTACATTTGTTTCAGTTTTAATATCAAAAGACATTCTGAACTCTGCTTCTCCAGTTGAACATGTCTTTCACACAAAAGACAGAAACATTCTCTACGATTAGGAATTGAGATCTGAAAATGTTTATTAAGGTAGTTAAAAAAGCTACCGATTAACTACGTTCGAAGTTTCAGATGTGATTAACGCTGACCAATGGTTTTATTTCATTCCAGACAAGAACTTATTGCGAACTATTTTTATTTAAACTTATTTATTTTCTCTAAATACACTAAACATGAAGAGAAAAATGATATATATCTTCCCCTCTTTTATTAGCTAACTAGTAATTACTTAGAATTAAATATTTGTTTTAGATAGATAGATAAATAGATAGATACATACATAGATAGGTAAGTAAGTAAGAAGGTAGGTTGAAAGATTGATTGAGAGAGAAAGAGACAGAGGGGAAAAGATCTAATTTACTCAGTGACGATTGAATTTCAACTAGCAACTGTTTACGGCAAGTAGAGCCGGTAGTTTTCTTGATAATTTGGGATAGGCTTTACTCTAAATTTATTATATTTAAATTGATTTATATTAATTAATCATGTATTTAAATTTCATAATTATTGAATTAATTATGCTTATGCTTAATGAAACGGTTACTGAAAGTAATGAAATTACGATCTATAGATGAAATTTATGCTTTTCTGCCTTTTATTCAAAATTTAGTATTGCATTCCTTGAAATTTTCATACCACATCAGTGCTTCGTATGTTTTGTTGCATTCAAAGATATTTTCACATATCATTCTAATTAATTAATAACCTTTCCAACTTAGATCGTTTTAAATATCATATCAGTTTTACATATAATTTTCTTTCTAATTATATTTCAATAATTAGTGCAGTGATTTGAAAAATACTTTACTGACCTGGGAAAACACATTTTTTTCATTTATGGCTGCTTTCATTTTTAAGTTCAGAGTTTCAGATTTTTCAGAGGTCAACATATTCTCTATTGCATAAGTTCACTGGACCGCAAAAGAAACGCGGACGTGTGTGACTGTGAAATATGCTTTAATTTTATATCAGAGATAATTTTGATAAATCTGATAAAGTCAATTTCTTGCATGCACCTTGACCACAGTCTATGGGTCGTTGTCATGTGTTCTACTAGTGGGCGGATCTACATCGAGATTGTAAGGGTTGACGTGTTCAGTACCATGTATGCCCTCCCTGGGTGTTCAAAACGGCCATCGGTACATGAAGTGTATTAAGCGGTTCACAAAACCCATTGGCATTTGTGCTCACACCCTGAGGAAAGCTGCCTCCAGTTTCACAAGGGATGTCGGCCTTGGGATGACCTGATTCAGCCGTCTCTAGATTTTATTTCACAGGTATTCAATTGGATTCACTGAGAGCCGGTCACGGCATGGTTCTGATGTTGCGCTGACGCAGGAAGTCCATGGTGGCCATGGCCGTGTGGGAGGGAGCATTGTCCTGCTGGAACATCTGGCTATGGTGACGCGCGAAGAAGATCAGGATATGATGTCTTAGGATCTGGTCAACGTTGTACTGCACTGTAATGCCATTCCCTCTGCCTGCACCAATTTCGAATACATAGGGCCAATTCTCTTATTCAGGCCTAAAGCACCCCAAACCATGATGTTTTGGACACCCCACGCGTCTTTCTTCATGACACATGCGTCTCTGTAGCGTTCAACCCTCCAACGCCACCCCCTCACTCTGCCATTCGAGGTGGAAACGCAGTATCGGCTCTCGTCAGAGAATACTATCGACCGCTGTTGTTGATACCGCCAATGTCGGTGCTGTGTAGCCAACTATAGTCGTGCCTGATGGTGGTGGGCGGTGAGGACAGGCTCTCGAGCAGGACGACGGCAACGCAGGTTACTGGCGGTCAGTTGACGTCGTAACGTGTTGTAGCTGATGGATCACTGTCCAGTGCAAATGGTTACGCTGCCCTGCCTGAAGCAACCACGGAGGTGTTGCAGGTGAATGAAGCGGTCCTGGCTGAGCGTTGTCACCCGGGAGCGCCCTCTGCAGGCACGGTTTGCAGTGCTGTTGGCGTTGTTATATAGCTGTTGCAGGCGGTAGATGGTGCTGACATGGACATTGTAATCTTTAGCAACAACCAGGGCACGATGTCCTGCTTGCAATCGGTCGATAGCTTGTTCTCTCCGCACTTCTGGCACCCCGGTTTTACCTGATGCGTCCAATTTCCGAATGCCGGGAATGTGACTCAAGTTGATTTTTATGCCTATAACCTCCTCGAGATGCACGTGCATTTCGGGGAAAGTTGAAAGGTTACCTGCAATTTGGGTCTCAACCATAAACCAGCATGTCTTGGAATATTTACACTTACATCTTCGAAATAAATTTCCAGAATTTACCATATAAAACTGACATTTGAAAAATCTCGTTTCTTTTGCCGTTACTCACTTTTTTACTTTTCTGTCATCAATTTCTTATTTTTAATGATATAATCGTATTTCTTTTTTACAAAACCTGCGGTACAATTACATTAGGGTTAAGATTTGGAATCTTGAACACAAATTTAGCGACAGTCAACTCCCGCAACACTTAATCCAAAAGAGAGGCATCAAACAATACAGGGATCCAGTTGTTAGGAGGAATGGAAAAGTTGGCCTTTAGTAAACTTTCCATTCATGTGAGAGTAAGGAACAACGAATCAGAAGGGAGAAAATATTGTTACTATAGCTGTAGGTAAGTACTGAGCTGTCCGATAAATCTGTTCGACTTTATCCCCATTTATTGTAACCCTTTTTAATATTATTTGCATTAACACGAAAATATTCTTATCATAGTGTCTTATGAGATGATTTGTAGTTCTATTCTTCTTTTGCAATAGCAGAGTTAAGTTGAAGAGGTCGAAATATGATTATTCTGATTTTTAAGTCGTTGTTCTAACACAAATGAATTAACTAAGTAAGAAGCGGCGTGTTTATTTACATGTATGAAAATAAAATACAATGGCAACCTAGAAACAGCCAGCGCCTTAAACTTAACCTGTCATTGTAATATGGTGGATTTTTCTGACAAATTCACATCTGAGAACAAAGCGCTATAACAATTATAACTCTAATTTAAAATTACTCAGAAAACCGGTTTAAGGAGAGTCATTTGAATTGTGAAAGATACTTATCTTGTGACACTCCGATTTTCAATCAAACTACTTTCTTTTGTTTCAAAAGCTTATAATTTACCAAAAATACTCATTCATGTGCGGACTATGCATTAGGAGTTTTGATCTGAGGTTTGTAGATTTGGAGTGAAATTCAGATTTTCTAATTTAGACATAACTGACATCATGATATTGATGATTCACTGTCTATAAGAAATAATATTGAATTCATTTGGCTTGTCTTCTATAAAACATACTCGGACAGAGCACTAGCTGATTTTCTATCTGGGTTCATAAAAGGCTGTTTGCATTCATAAGACCAGTTCTTTATATGAATGCAGTAACTCCACATATGACATTTTTGTTTTCAGTTCCTTATCAATTTTACTTATGCACGATATTTCACTAAGGAATTACCATCAAGTGAATAACGTTAGCGATTGTTATAATTAGTTTGTTTGTTTGTTTGTTTGTTTGTTTTTGTTTTGTCTTTTTTTTGTGAACAGGATTTCTAGCTATCTGTGCACTTTAGTAAATTATCATGATAATCTCTGATATGACACCCCAAATCCTTACAAGTAGAATAATTTACCTTATTACAATTCCTATTGAATAATTTACTGTATAAGTGATATGAGAAATAAGATACCACGTTAAAGAATCTATTCACTACATTTGTTTTGTGTTTCAATGCTTTGGATATTTTAATCTCTTATATATATATTCTCAAATACTTTACTGTCCCTGCGCTCCTTGTTGTAACGATTAGATGTTTTCATCAAAATAGTCTCATTCGAAAATAGCAGTAATTTACTGTTGCCTTCCATTTGAAATTAAACTTGCTAAAATGTTTGCTGGGTAATATGAATCCTTATATCAATTTTCTTTCTTCGTTTTGTCTATGGCAGAGCACCTACGCCATAGTACGTTTAACATCCACATCAACAAAAACTTTGTAATACTCTTTCAAAACCTGTCCAATTCCCGTCTTCAGTTTTTCGATTAAGTCCACCAGTTAATATACATCGCATTTTACTCCTGAAAATTTATTTTACAAAAGATCGAGAATATAAATTGCTAAGATTTTCCACATCTCATCACCCTCTTATACATACACCGAGACATCAAATAATTCACACCAAGTTTTTTTTTGTTATTTTTTTTGTGTTACTTGTAATTTTATTTGCAAACTTCAACGACTTTAGTAACAAAGCTTTTATTATTGAAAGGTAAAAATCGGAAATGACAAACTGAGTGACTTCACCATTCCATTTACTATTGAATCGACGAAACCATTCAAATTTTTCATCACTCACGCCAGAGATTCTCCAACTTTTGGGGCCACCGCCCCCCCTCATGGCCACATAATAGCCCCACACCTCCACCCCTATTTTTATGTATGAATAAATATTTTATATTTTACTAATTTATATATACTATGAATCATTTGATATTTAATATATTATATAATTTGTATACAATACTTATAATATAATAAATTCATAGTGTCCCCCGATCCACTGCCTTCCTCTCCTCCTAACGCCTCTTTTTTCTCTACCACTACCACCCCCGCTCCCTTAGGCACCAGCAACCACCTGGACCGTCTCAACGCCCACCGGAGGGCAGTAGCGCCCACTTTGAGAACCTATGACTTACACCGTAACGGTTAGGATAAATCTGCACTGACGCTAATCCTAAGATGTTACACTAAAATTATCCCCTGTAACATTTACTTGTTAACTGTTCCTGACACCGGTTTAGTGGGGTTAATCTACATCGTGGTTTAATATGTACTCTTACAATTTATTTAAGTGCTAGGCTAGGCCTTCTACCCTCACATCTATCAGAAGCTTAGTGATTATTTCTTTGGCTTCTAGATTAGCGGCGTTATGAGTGTTATCTTTAAACTGTTCATATCCGATAGATTTACATCATTATTAGATAGAAACCTACTATAATCGCTAATATATTTGTGTGTATATATTTCTCTCTCTCTCTCTCTCTCTCTCTCTCTTTCTATGTCACTCTCTTCATATACACACTCACATACTTACAGGCATACACACACAAACACAGACAAACACACACACACACATATATACGTATATGTATATGCAGATGCATAGATATACGCATTTATATACATATATATATATATATATATATATATTAATAGTTATCGCCAAGCCAACATGGCAGTCCCAAAATTAGGACGAAAGCTGCCGTGAATTAGCTCCAAGAAGCCATCGCCTCTAGCTAGCTATGTGACACACGAAACCTGTGTCCTTTATAACCTTCGAACAGGGGAGGTCAGCAGTGTCCCCCTGCTGGTTTGGCATCTGCAGACTAGACTAGTTT
>NC_068992.1:27059086-27062417 GCF_001194135.2 Octopus bimaculoides
ATATATATATATATATATATACACATGTATATACACATATATAAACGCTTATTCATATACATGTCTTTGTATATTTGATATAACATGAATGCCTAAGAATATACCAGATAAATAATCTGCAAGATATATACAAAACACCCCTGTGACATCAATCTCTAGCTTTCACGAAATTTTGAAATATCTAAAAGTAGTCGTGTTTGAGGTAAGAAATTAATATCGTCTGTATAGTTTTAGGTAAGAAATTAATATCGTCTGTATAGTTACTTTCCCAAATATTTTCCGTTGCACTTCTGTGCAATCGTTCTCGTTTCAAACGCTCGCAGTCTTCCATAATTTTTAATATATTTTATCAGTATTACATTCAGATATTTGTTACGTTTGTAGTGTGTAATATACTTAGTTTTGTTTAATCCAAGCGTTTATTGATTTCGACTAGAAGAAAAGAGTGTGTCTATAGTCTTTTAAAGCTCAGGTTAATAAGTTTGATTTTTTTTTTCAAGCCGGCACTCCGTCGGTTACGACAAGTGTTCAAGTTGATGTGATCCGATCAGCGGAAACAGCCTGCTCGTGAAACGAGCTCTCAAGTGACTGAGCACCCATCAGACAGACACACGTACCTTTCACGTAATTCTAAGGGAGATTTAACGTGATACGGAATGTGACAAGGGTGGCACTTTGAATTACACGTGCAACTCATTTTGATAGCTGAGTGGCCTGGACCAACGTAGGGTAAAGTATCTCGCTCAAGGACACAGTACACAGCCGGGAATCGAACTCACGACCCTACAATCTTTAGTCGAATACCCTAGCCACTAAGCCATGCACCTTCACCAGTTTGATATAATGTTCTTTTGAATAGCTACTGTACCCAATTCCGATGTAGACATGCACTAACTCCAAGAGATATTAAAGAAGAAACAATGTGGTGAAGGCTATTTAATATTCTTCAACAACAACAAGACATTGTCAGTAGACATATAAACAGAAAACCTTGCATTGTAGTCACGAATCAATAAAACAACCTGAACGCTTTCTAAATACTGTCGTTATGGCGTGCTGTGAGGCGGATATCTGAAAACTGCTTTCCTGAGCGAAGATATAGTTATAGCTATATTATCTAATGAGCCCTTTTTGTAAAACGCAGGTTTTACAAAAGGATGAGATTGCCATGGCGTTTATAGGATTTATAGTAAGATGAGGATGAGAAGCGACCATGACTACTTGCAGGGTCAGTGTGATGAAAGAGAAGGCGGGAAGAAATTACGTTCAAAACTGAGCTGTGGCTCAAATACTTAAAGTAAGGTGAACCTCTTAAATATATGGAAATCATATTGCTGCAAATGACTTTCATCGAAGTTTGTTTAATCCAAGCCAACAAGGGTATAAAAAATCAACAACGATAGCAGCAAAAATCCATCCTAATCATAATCCTTTCTACTATACACACAAGGCCTGAAGTTGTAATTTTTGGTGTGGGGAGCATAGTCGACTACATTAAACCCAGTACTTCACCGCTACTTATTTCATTGATCCCGAAAGATGAAAGGCAAAGTCATCCTCAGCTGAATTTGAAGTCAGAATGTAAAGGATTTTGTCCGGCGTGTTAACGATTCTGCCAGCTCGCAACCTAACTCATCCTAATTGTAAAAAAACAATAAATCTTGTTTTCGAAAGAACGGCGATGTTTTATATTATATATGTGTTATATCGCAATGTTACAGAGTAGCCGTGCGGGCTACGAAATCCTCGTCGCCACTGTTACATCGCAATACTACACCACTGTTATATCGCATGTTCGGATGACCTCTACTCAACTACGTATTGGGCTAGCCTACTTCATCGTCTGGGGGCGTCGAAACAACAATATGTTAATTTAGCAGTCACTTATATGTAAGTATGACTTAGTATCTTGTACTATGCTTCCAGTCATAGATTCCAGTGCCTGTGTAGTTCTGAGCATAGGTACACTCTCTCGTCTCTCCTGTCTTTGCCAGTGTGAATCATGAAGACATAACAACTGGAAAGAGAGAAAGCTACAACAGCAATTTTTCCGACAGTTTTATGTCCCATTTTTACTACAATCATCATTGAACTTCTCAAAAACGACTGCAGCCGGTTGTATACAATAATATACTTGTATGCATTGGCTGTTGTCAAAAGTTGGACAGCCTAAATACTTTAAATTTTCGCTACAATTACAAGCTGATTCGCAATCATGTATAATGATGTATTATATATCAATAGATGCAGGGATGCTTGTGTGGTTAAGAAGTCAGCTTTGTGATCACGTGGTTTCCGGCATAGTCCTTCTGCGGAGAACCTTGGACATTGTCTTCCACTATAGCCTCGGGTTGACCAATGTTTTGTGAATAAATTTAGCAGGCAGAAACTATGTGGAAGCTTGTTGTGAGTGTGTGTATGTGTGTGTGTGTGCGTGCAGGGGGTGTTTCTGTGTGTGCCTCTGTGTGTCTTTTGTGACAACCGGTGTTAAGTTTGTTTACATCACCGTAACTTATCTGTTCAGCGTAAAATCAAGGGAGCCAGTACCTGACTCCGATATCCATATACCGGGGTTGAGTTCTAGCAAAACACATCAAGGCGTCTTCCTTTCATGGCCGCAGTCCAGTGACTGAAACAGGTACAAGACATATGTTAACTCAGGGATGGGATTTGACTCTGCGTCGTCTATCGTATACCAAGGTATACTTTAACAGATTATACAATTGTACAACATCCAGTCGATGACCCCCGTCTTCCCGTAAATCAGATGTAGTAAATTTTTAGATCCTTTTCAACTGAACTTTTCAAAGAACGATATAAAAATCTTCACAGATTATTCATGTGACACTTCACATTATTAGTAGATCATAACATTCCCAATAACGCTCAACATTGCAAGATGTCATAAAATCTTTGTGTCGATGAGATTTAACAACAAATTATAAATTGAATTTATTGTTAAGACAAATACTATCCACCACTAACAGACACATGCCCACAAATCATATTGACCCAAGAAGTTTACTCTGACACTTATTTTATTCAAATGCAAGTAAAGGCGAGTTTCAAAGAGAAGAAGTACAATATATCTGGCGGTGAGAATTCAACCACGTATTTATTGCTAGTTTTACTATAAAGAAGAGACTGCAAGCTCACTATTGTCACGATCGGGAACAAATAGAATAGTATTTATGTAACGAACAGTTTCAGTAGGACTCATTTCAGATACACACACACACACACACACACACACGTGCACACACACATGCACACATACACATATATATGAGTGTATGTGTATGAGTGTTTGTGTATGAGTGTTTGTGTATAT
>NC_068992.1:27062427-27064260 GCF_001194135.2 Octopus bimaculoides
TGTGTATATATATATATATATATATATATATATATATATATATATACACACATAGATGCATATATACACGCACATGCATCCATAATTACATATATGTATACATATACGCGCACACACACATATATAAACATATATATGTATAAAGATATATACTATATGTATGTATGTATGTATGTATGTATGTATGTATGTATGTATGCATATGCATACGCATGAGTTGCTGTACGTCGTTGTTTTTGAGTGAACATGTGCAAGTTGCGATTCAGGTAATATAAAACACAGTATATTAATCAAAAGTATCTCTTATACAATATGTATATATATATAAATATATATATATACATATACAAATATATATATATATATATATATAGAGAGAGAGAGAGAGAGAGAGAGAGAAAGAAAGATAGAGAGACTGAGGCAGAGAGACAGAGAGTGTTATAGATATATATTTATTTACATACACATATATACGTATATATATATATATATATATATACGCGCACACACACATATATGTATATGTATATAAATGTATAGGGAAAATTCACGAGAAATCAACAGACGAAGACAGGTGGTGTAGATAACAAATAGGTGTATTAGTATAACGCTCGGGAATTGAAAAAGTCGTTAACGTTTCGAGCCTACGCTCTTCCACAGAAAAGGAACGCAGAAAGAAGCAAGGAGAGAAACAAGGAGAGAGAAAAAAATGTGTGTAGTGGTTAGCGATCTATCATGGCGAATGTATATAAATGCATATGTATATATGTATATACATATATATATATATATATATATATATATATATATATATATATGAGCGCAGGTGCGGCTTCGTTGTAGGTAGCTTATTTCGTGGTTACATGGTCTCAGGTTCAGGCCCACGGCGTGGAACATTGGCAATTGTCTTCTACTGTAGCCCCCAGGCTAACTAAAGTCTTGTGAGTGGATTTGATAGATCGAAACATATATATACGACAAAGCTGGTCGTATCTATATGTAGGTGTATATATACATATGATTGCGTGTGTGTATCTTCCTGTTTGTGTTTGTGTTGGTCTGTTTACGTCTCCGTAAATAAAACAGTTCATAAAAGAGACCATTAGATTATAGATTAAGTACCAGACTTTAAAAAATACGTACTGAAGTAGAATTCTTTTCGATTTGAACCCTCCAAGTGGCCTGGCATGGTTGCAGTCCGATGACTGTGACGAGTGAATGATAACTATACCTATATATTTATACGTATTTATAGATGTACCTATATTCATGCATACCTATATATGCATATGTATGAATGTATAAATATTTGTTAACATATATACAGTTATTGATTTGTTTCTATTGTCTTTTTTGCGGTTAGTCAATATATTTAATTTTCGAAACCAGTAAACTACCCAAAATTCTTAACATTTCAGCCGTCTTTGCGTTCTGAGTTCGAATTTCGTTGAGGTCGACCTTGCTTTTTATCTTTCCAGGGTCGAGAAATAAGTACCGGTTGAGTACTGGGGTTGATGTAATTGCCTTACACCCCCACCTAAAATCGCCAGCTTTGCGGCAAAACTTGGAAACAATATTCTTGTATTCTTTTACTTGTTTCAGTGATTTGACTGCGCCCATGCTGGAGCACCACCTTGCTCGAACAATCGACCCTAGGACTTATTTTTAAGCCTAGTACTTATTCCATCATACTCTTTGGCCGTACCACTATGCTACGGCGACGTAAACACACCAACACTGGTGATGGGGGAACAAGCAAAGAGACACAGATATATGTATATATGTATATGTATATATATATATATATATATATATATATATATATATATATAT
>NC_068992.1:27064746-27065620 GCF_001194135.2 Octopus bimaculoides
ATATATATATATATATATAAGACGGAGTTCTTTCTATTTCCGTTTACCAAATTCACTCAAAAGGCTTTGGTCGGTCTGAAGCTATAGTAGAAGACACTTGCCCAAGGTGCCACGCAGTGAGACTGAACACGGAACCATGTGATTGGTAAGCAAGTTACCACACAGCCACGAATTTTCGTACATAGGTTTATGCGTACGCATGTGTGTGTACTATGCATGTGTCTGTGTTTTTTTAAGCACATCATTTGACATTGAACAACTAAGAAGCTAACTATAGTGTTTAGCGACTAATGCGAAATCTGTCATGATCTACATTTTAATTCTTGGTCCTACAGAGTAAAATTACCTTAGTTAAACTGAGAAGGAAAACAACTATAGCTGCACACTTCTAATTCACTACCATGTAAGCCTTTGATTTGTTCATTTACTCATTCAAACGATGAACTTTCTGTCACAGGAGACAAGACCTTTGGGGTATTCAGTGTCAGAATTTGAATATGTAGTTATCGATAATGGAGCACGCATGGACAGATTTACAGGACTTATATGATATATTAACTACAGTAGATATTTAACTTAATGATACGTAACATCGATATATTTAGAAGAGAGTAATAATTTATATTATCCTTTCAATAAGCTAAATTAATTATAGTGCTATAAAAATGATGCATCGAATGTGGATTTCATTTAGTGAAGATTGAATAAAGTCCTGCAGCGTGGTATAACGGGAAGCCAAATGTTTTGGGCTATGCCCCACGTCGAACAATGGACGGACGTTTACTGGATATATGTCTATCTTATCTATCTTCCTCTCACACTCTCTCTCTCTCTCTCTCTCTCTCTCTCTCTCTCTCTCTCTCTCTCTCTCTCT
>NC_068992.1:27065832-27067196 GCF_001194135.2 Octopus bimaculoides
ATATATATATACATATATATATACATGCGTGTGTGTGTGTGTTTGTGTGTGTGTGTGTGTGTATGTGTGTGTGTGTGTGTGTGTGAATACAGGGTGATTCAAAAGTCTCCATACATAGGAAAAAGTTATTGTTTTATAAGAGACAGTTTATAAGTTCCCCTAGATCCCCTATCTGATCCCTCTTGATTTCTATCTTAGGGGTAATTTGAAAGGCATGGTGTATCGCGGAAAGATTAAAAACATAAATCGTTTGAAAGAACGCATCACCAAATCCTTTGCACAAGTATCACCAGATGTGCTATTACGAGTTCACAATGAGTGGGGTTAAGTATTGCAATGTGTATTCAAAACAATGGTAACCATATAGAGACTGTTAAAGAAAAAAAACTGTTCTTATAAATTGTTTCTTATAAAAAAAGATAACTTGTTCCTATGTATAGCGACTTTTGAATCACTCTGTATATATTTGTGTGTTTGTGTCTGTGTTTCTCACTCCGCCGTCGCTTGACAACTGATCTTGGTGTATTTACGTCCCCGTAACTTAGTCGCTCGACAAAAGCGACCGATAGAATAAGTATCAGGCTTACAAAAAATAAGTCCAGCATGGCCACAGTCAAAATGACTCAAACGAGTAAAAGAGTATATGTGCAGTAATCCCTCGACTACTGCGGGGTGTTACGTTCTAAAAAAAACCCGCGAAGTAGAAACAGTACTATACTGTATATTTTTTATTATTATTTTTATAATTTGTATATATTAATTTTTTTATAAATGCAAAGCAACACCACACACTCACCTCCCAAGTTTCGTTTTCCATACAGCATGTGCGATTCTTTGTTTACTCATCTACGGTGCACTACGTATTTTCTTTTAATATATTTAAATTAATATATAGATATACATATATACATAGATATATTCATACATATATATATATGTATGTATAAATCTATATATGTATATATCTAACAATCTATCTAAATATATATATGTATGTACGTAAAAACTCAGATAAAACTTAGATATGTTTCGACCAAAGATTGGTCCAGGCCATGTCTAACTTAATAGCACCACCTGATAAGATTATCTAAATCCTTTTTACAGTCAAGTTTTGTCCATGGTCCATTCAAGTAGTGAGTTCTTATTAAGTGTGTTGTATCCAGGTATGGGTGGTTTGTCTGGTATTCCTTGAAGAAAGCTGCCTAGACTCCGTTTAAAGCTGATAGGATCCTTTTCCTCTTTTATCTGTTTTGGGACAATGTATGTATATATGTATGTATATATCTCATACATACATACATACATACATATATATAGATATACATCTATGGATACATATATATATATATATATATATATATATA
>NC_068992.1:27067354-27068606 GCF_001194135.2 Octopus bimaculoides
ATATATATAGGTAAAGTAAATGTTAGAGGTAATACTTGATAATTGTAAGCACCTGTATATGCCAGATCGTGGCCGGGGTGAATGAATAAATTGGAAACGTAAAAATAAAAACACAACACAAAGGATTCTGCGGTACACGTGTTTCAAGCTTTATAGTTGTTGCATCATTATTGGTATATAATTGATAGTGTAAAGCTATCTTCAGCCGCAAATATATTCTTTCCCAAGAATTATATCACAAAGAAGAAATTAAAAGAGGGAGAAACATGAGAAATAAAAGGTGAGAGTCCATTGTAATATACCTTGTAGTATCTTTAAGTTGAATATATATATATATAATACAAATGATATATGAGCATATCCATGTATGCATACATATATGTACATACCTACATGTACATGTATATATAGATGCATATCCGGATAGAGGACGTCAAGAAACGTGGACAAAAAAGGAACATGTGTTTGTATGCTTGTATGTATGTGTGTATGTACATATAGATATGTAGATACATATATATATATAAACAAATGTGTGCGTGTTTAGGGTGTAAAGATGCTTGTGTAACTGTGGAATTAGTGTTCAAACTGGTCAGATTCTTACACTCCAACTTCTTAATCAGAATAGCCCGGAGTGGTCGACAATAAGAAATATCTAGCCCGGACGTACAACAAACCAACATAAATTCAAGGTAGAAGACACCAGTACAACTACTTTAAAGATTCGGTAACTGATCGATGTTATAATGTATATTATGCTAACAGCCGTGTATAATGTGACAATAACGTTATATAATATTATATTATATTATATTATATTATATTATGTTATATTATATTACATTATATTACATACAAAAATATTTTCTATATACAGCAAAAATGCAATTTTCACTTTTCGTGCCGCCGAAGCTATCCAGTGGTTTCACGTTGAAGATATTCACCTCCTATACTTTTTTTGTGAGATCATATTTTTACATTTTTTTTTCCTTTTTTGCTGTGTATAATTACTGCTTCATTAAATATGCTTGTTTACGTAATATGCATTTGTCATCTATAATCATGTGTTCATCGTTTGTCCACTTTTTATTCGCTCGATCTATATATGTGCATATAGCTTTATTTGTTTATATGTATATGTGAATACGCGTCTATATATGTGTGCGCATGTGTTTATATATGTATATATATATATACGTGTATGTATGTGTGTACACATATATATATATGTATATATATATATATATATATA
>NC_068992.1:27069330-27075874 GCF_001194135.2 Octopus bimaculoides
TGTGTGTGTGTGTGTGTGCGTGTGTGTGTGTGTCATTATTCAATTTATTTCAAGATTTCTTGCCAATAGAGAAAGAACCGGTTTCTAACCTAGATCAGTTCCTTCATTGGAATTTCAACATCAACAACAGGCTATTTTTGTATGTATGTATGTATGTATGTATGTATGTATGTATGTATGTATGTGCAGATTTGTATGTTTTATGTATGTATTCTCATGCATATAGTTGCATATCTAGACATGCTCATACATATTTAAATGATAAATTACTGGAAAGTTTTACAGATCCAGTGATGGATTGAATCTGTAGTCTTCGAATTAGTATTCTCTTTTCTGGTTTAGAGAAGCCTGATTGCTCAAGACTGCTATTTAGGCCGTGTGTTACATATCCCAGGGCCCCAATAATTACAGGTATAAACCTGAACTTGTACTCTGAATAGAGTAACTGCAAATTTCTCAATAGTGCAGCATAGGTCTTCTCTTTTTCACTGATCTTCAGCTTTATTTTAACATCCGCTGGGCAGCTAATTTCCACAACTATGCTCAGTTTTTCTTCTCTATCCCAAATCATTATATCAGGTCTGTTGTGCTTACATTTTATTGAGGTCTTCACTGGTACATTCTACCAGTATTCCTTATCATTATGAGTGGCTGTGGCTTCTACCATACTGTGGGTCTTTATTTCTTTGTCCTCGGGATTATCGTTTCGACGGATTTCATTATAGAATGTCCTAGCTACAACGTCGTGTCTCATCGGTAGATAGATAATACCGTGATGACATTTTCAGACAACTGATTATGATGTGGGTGATATTTTCAGTGTGAACTCCACAAAGTCTGCATTGGTTGTCACATTTTATGGCCTTTCTCGCATCTCCATCCCTTTTGTACATCGGATACTTGGTTGATATTTCCTGTTCCTGTGTGGCAAACGCATAGCCTTCAAAGTGGAAGGTAGTAATCCGGCTATTCGTCCATGATAAACTTCTGCTCATATAAGCACATCCTTTCATCTGATGATATGTTGCGGTAGAGTCATGCAACTTCTTTGGGCTTGAATTCTAGGTTATCAGTGTTGCTCAAGGAGCTGCCTTTCAAGTCTTATGTATGTATGTATGTATATATGTATGCATGCATGTATGTATGTATGTATGTATGTATTTATGTATGTATGTATGTATGTATGTATTTATGCATGTATGTATGTATGTATGTATTTATGTATGCATGTATGTATGTATGTACGTATGTAAAGTAGCGTATATTATTTTAAGATTTTGAAGACATGTTAACCTGGAATATATAGAATAGTAAATAAGTTATAATAGTTTCAAGTGGTTTCGTGATCACTAGTACTTATTTCATCGACACCGAAATGATGAAAGGCAACGTAGAATTCGGCAAAATTTTGTCGAAAGAAGTCAGACAAAATACGGATGAGCATTTTTTTTTTCCCACGCGCAAGCAATTGTGCCAACTCCCTGATTTATTGTTTCCAATTTTGCAAAAGGTCAGTAACGTTGATGGAAGCGAGTTGGTTTTCACCTTTGAATCAGTATATGACTGGTACTTTATTATATCGACACCGGAGAGATGAAAGGTGGAGCTGACATTGGTAAGATTCGAACTCAGAGAGTAAAGATCTATAACAAACATCTCAAAGCATTATGTAACGAGTCTACCTGATCACCAATTTAGTAAATGCATTATAACATATAAAGTATAGAAAGTGACAATAGTAATGTTTAGTAGTGTAATTCTTTTTATAATGATGTTAATATTCTTTCACTGAATGCGGCGTTCTGGCAGAAACGTCAGCACGCCGGGTGAAATGCTTTCGCGGTATTGAGATGAATGTATAATTTTTAAATTATAATTTATTAATTAGTGGCCAAACTATTATGTAACAAATGCGAAAATAATAGAATACAGATATTTTTCATTTAAGGTTGTATCTGATATTTTTCAATTTTAGACTCCAGATAAAATGTAAAAATCACTTGTATTCTGATTATGGAAATTTCATAAATGCTGGTTGTACCTCAGTCTGAAGCGATTCTAAATAAGACCAATATAAGTGGATAATCTTTAGAGCAGCTGGTATACAATATATTAAAGGTAACACTTACGGCCAAATATGAAGTTATTTGCTTTTATTAATTTTAGGTTAAGATTTAGCAAAGATGAAATGTTTTATATTTATTAGAAAAAGATTAATTTTGCGCAGAAACTTATGTTGTAGAATATATTCTTTTTTTATAATTTTGTTGGGCATTTTACAATATTTCTAATATCGATGTAATAATTATTAAACAAATTATTTTCACAACTAGTGTAGTTACAGATAAAGTAAATAAAAGATTATGTTGTACCGTTTGCCTTTATGCTGATGTTTTCACGATCTATATTTTATCCTGAATTCCTTTGTGCATGATTCTAGCAATCAAGATTCATAAACAAAACTGATTAACATTTAGAAATGTAGATAATTTCAAGTCGATGATTATATTCTTTGGACAATTAAATCATTTGTAAAATTAGTAAAACGTAACATTATTTTTTGTTTTGCTTTTTGTTTGTTTTGTTTCGGTTTTGCTTCGTTTTTTCTCCTTTTTGTTTGGAGAATATAAGGATTATTAAGATTCAGAATTGTAGGAAATTCAGTGTGAAGTTTACAATCTGCATTGGGAACATAAAAGTGTTGGAAACTTTGGAAATTTAGATCATTATAAATAAAAAGTAGATTTTCCAAGTACCTCTCACTGTAGACCCAGCATATTAAATTCATTTAGTTAAGTAATATAGGCTAGTAATATCACTGACTTTCATTGTGATTTAGCCTTCAGGCTGACATCAAATGGAATGATTTTAGTGTTTTTTATCTCAGTAACTTGGTCATAGTACATGGTGGTTTTGCATACCAGGAAAATTTTAAGAACTGATCTTTTGATGAGTAGAACGGTTCGGACAATTAAAAGTATTTGATGGCAAATGTTAAGAAAAACATGGATAATAATCTATAATCTATGTAGTATTTTCAATTTCGGTTAAATAGGTTAAACATGAACCACTGTATAGCACTTTAGACGTGATACTTTAATTGTTGACAAGTATTAGATTTCAATATAGATATAACGCTCCCCAGTCAATATAGTCAAATGGTTGTATGTTATCCGTCTAAGCTTAAGTGATACAATAAGAGTGTCCACGCACGAGAGTTTTGGTCTCCACCTCCATTTCTAAATCCATAACTTAGTTCTACTATTCTATTATGAGTTTTAACAACAAGACATTCTAATCAATTTTGTTTTGTATATGTTAGTTACAGAAGTAGATGGAAGTCTCTGGTCGTTGGGTTTATCTATTTTGTAAATCTTTTAGCTGTCACGGAAATAATTTATCGGTGAAAGCAGCCATGTTATTTGAATCTTTATATATTTGTATTTTAACATAAACAGATTGTTTTCGAATGATTGTAGAAACTTAATTTGAGAAGGATGTTTATTATTCTTGAAAGAATATTTGAAATTATTGCCGTTATCTCGCCCACAACCTTTTTTATATCGGGAAAAGCAAACGATCTTAATATTTTAAATAAAGTTGTCTATTTTAGTGTTCGACATTTGAAATGTATACTCTTTCAAGATAATATCGATCTATTTGATGTTTTAGTATGCTAAACTTACCGCATCTTCAGCAGGTTTCAGTACGTTCTAGTTTTTGAGGGGAAAAAGTTTTTTTCAAAGTTCTAAGTTTCCGAAGTACTGCAGACTCTAACTTACAGTATATTATTGCAAATTTTACATATTTAACCTATGGATAAGATAATACACTACATGCACAACCTCTTTAACCATCCACAAGTTAAAGGGCTTCTATATTGTGTGTGGGGGGGGTGTACGTGCGTGCATGCATGTGTGTGTGTGCGCGCGTGTTGTGTATTTGTTTGTGTCTCTCACTGTTTGATAACTGTTGTATGTTTGTTTATATTTTTGTAACTCAGCGCTTCGACAGAAAATGAGTAGCAGACTTAAAATAATCATTGAGATCGATCTAATCGACTAAAATCGTTAATTGCTGCTCTAGATTGCTCGGGATCCAGTGCCACACTTACTGTAATTGACTGCCTATTAATTATATGTTTGAACATTATTTACATTATTTACATTCGACAGATATTTGTCCTCATCTTGTTTGTTGTTAACACAACGTTTCATCAGGTGTCTTGGGGAAATTTCGTACCTGGCTTCTCATTCCTAAGGTATTTTTCGATATTACTATTATTATTATTATTATTATTATTATTATTATTATTATTATTATTATTATTATTATTATTGCTATAATCATTATTCAGATCACTACCTGGAATCGAACTCGGAATCTTGGGGTTAGTAGCCTGCGCTCTTAACCACTACGCCATATCATCGAAAAAATACCTTAGGAATGAGAAACCAGGTTCGAAATTTCCCCCAAGACACTTGATGAAGGCTGGAGGGTATATCGTTGTGTTAACAACAAACAAGATGAGGACAAATATCCATCAAATGTAAATAACGTACAGAATTCCTCATCTCTTAAATATAGAACTATATGTTTGAATATTTATTCCTTCTTAAGACCTATAACATTCGTGTAAAATACCTCTAAGTATACCGCCTTAATGCACACTCTGTCTTATGCTTTTACATTAAATAGGTTTCACTACTCTTAAACAAACCTCTAAGTAAATTTATTCTTATTTACTCTTGCAACCTAAATTAAAGACATAAATTTTATTAAGCCTTATATTCCACCATCAGTTTTTAACTAGTGTACACTACATTGCAAATTATAATATGTGTTAGCCAAATATAGCTTTCCTTTGTTCACTTTAGGCGCTGGCATGGCATTAGGCGCTGGCATGGCATTAGGCGCTGGCATGGCATTAGGTGCCAGTGAGACATTAAGCGCAGACATAGTTATAGGCGCAAACGTAGATGTATGGCAACAAGTTTTCTCCCCATCCACACGGTTTTGGGTTCAGTTCCATTGAGAAGTACCAGAGGCAAGCGTTTTCTGCTATAGCCTCGGGCCAACCAAAGACTTATGGGTTGATTTGGTTGACGGAAACTGAAATGCCGGTCGTATATGTGTGTGTGTGTGTTTGTGTGTGTCTGTATGTGTATTTGTGTGTGTTTGTCGACCATCACCACTTGGAAACCGGCGTATTTGTTTTTACGTCCCAATAACTTAGTGGTTCGGCAAAAGAGACCGATAGAATAAGCATCAGGCTTAGAAAAAGTAAGTACTGGGCCGGTCGATTCATTCGAATGAATCGACTAAAATTTCTGCAAGGCTGTGCCCCAGCATGATTGCAGTCTAATGACTAAAACCTACGTCTACATTCTAAATATAACATCCACTTGGTTATGAGAATTATCTTCTTAGTTTCCAAGTACATGAAACTATTCAGCGTATATTTAGAAGGCACCGCTTTTATATTTAACTTTGACAAATATATCAGGAGTTAGCATTACAGAGACAGGGTCGTGGTTGTGATAGATTATGCACATCTTTGTGTTTGTGTCACAAGCTATTTGACAATCAGTATGAGTCCATGTCTTTGTAATTTAACTGTTCAATACAGAAATACAGATAAAACATTTCAGAGCGATATCGCATCATCAGCGCTGCCCAAACGCTAAAACAAGTAAAAGAGTACTCATTTTAAAATCATAACGTAAATGTTATATTTACCCAATAATTGTATTCTCACATATTTTCAAGTGAAGGCGTGTAACTCAGCGTTGAGAGCGTCGGGCTTACAATCATGAGGTAGTGAGTTTGATTCCCCGACCGGGTTCTGTGTTTTGTTTTGAGCAAAACATTTTGTTTCACGTTTCTTCTCCAGTTCACTCAGCTTTCGAAATGAATTGCAATGTTACTAGTGCCAAATTGTATCGGCCTTTGCCTTTCCCTTGGACAATAGCGGTGGCATGAAGCGGGGAGGCTGGTATGCATGGGCGACTGTTGGTCTTCAATAAACAACCCACCCTGGACTTGTGCCTCGGAGTGTAACATTCTAGGTGCATCCCATGGTCATACATGACCGAAGAGGATCTTAATCCTTTACATGTTTCCAAATATTATATTATATTACTAATATAATTTCCTATGTCAATTCTCATATGCACTGGCTTTAAAATACATTTATGACTTCACCTGGAGGATGATTTTTCGTAAACCTATTTACAACAATATAAACGTAATTACACCATTAATCATTAGTTAATCACATCTTTTCGTTTATATCGTAATGTATTTATAATCTCAAATACACTAGGTTTTTATAACGTTGACATATCTAAATTATATGTCATATAACATATACTTTTCATTGAACAAAGCAAATCTATTGCGTTAGAATAGTTTCTCTGTATGAAATGTTACTTATTGCATATCATAACTACTATAAGTGTGTCAATGTGTCTATATAAAAAAATATATAAATGTATATGTATATATATATATATATATATATAAATATATGTATATATATGTA
>NC_068992.1:27077980-27082413 GCF_001194135.2 Octopus bimaculoides
TATATATGTATATATATATATATATGCAATAAGTACTTTTGGGATGATTTCAAGTATTTTCAAATTATTTGCTTAAGTGGAACCACTTAGCGCATCTATTTGTAAGTCGATGCGAGCGTTTCAAAAGATCTATCAGGCATATTATGTTTCAGAATGTTCATGTTGAAATATGGTCATATGTAAATTATTTAAGCCATTGTAGTCGTTATGATACCAAACCGTTTTTCCTAAACTAAAGCACAACCATAGCCAGCAAAACTTATTTGATTTAAAACTACCAATTAACTACTATTTGTTTACTAATAATATTAGTTTGCAAATAATATTAGTAAATCCATTGGGGTTAATTGGTTAATGATAGCAACTAAAGAAAACGTAACACTGTATTTTTTCTGGATATTTGACAGCAAACAGAAAATAAATTTATCTTAGTGTTTACCATGTAAATTACACACTTTTATGTTATAGTTGTCTGACAAAATTGATGAGATCGATAAATGGAGCTGGCGCAGTTAATGAAAGGTTTCATTAAGTGACACAAGAGATCTAAAGATAGAGAGCATCTATATTGCTGATTCTACTCATAAACGTACGCATCACAGACTTCCATGGAAATGCTATTTTTGTCCTTGTCACCATAATCACATATATAAAAATAAAAGATGTGACTTCAGACACTGTCACACGTTTTGTAAAGAGAATTTTTTTAATTGAATGTCTTGATATATTGATTATAATTTTATAGACACGTTAGGAATAAAAGGCCAGTTCGATCTTGATGGAATTCAAACTCCGTATTTTAAAGACAAATACAAATATTTCAAACCATTTAGATCGCTCCTCTACTGTGTTTACCAAATCATTGTTTCAGTCGCGATATTTTTCTTTCCTCCACAGACATAATGTTACAGTCACAGAGTGATAGGGAATTTTTATTGCCTGGAGCTTTCGCTTTTGCCGCAGGACTGGTAAAGTGAAATAGTTTCAAATAGAAATGGTATTTAAAATGCCGATCAACTTGCCTGTACTTCAATTTTTCTACTTTGGCACTTGCTAACAAGGTAAACCTTCTAATTATTTTGTATTACAACACAGAGATGTTCGGCTAATTGATTTTGTATAGTACGACATTCCGTTTTATACTATTTTCCTGTTCTCTGTACTACGTAATAAGTCGCTTTATCCCTGCATAATCATGTAAAAGAAGTACCGGAAATAGTTATTTTAGAATGGTATAATTGTTTATATAAAACTACGGAACCTGTATCTGAAGGTATGTTAGTCTATGTTTGCTTTCAGTTCAAATTCAGGCACATTCTAGATAAAATAGATTAATCGACCATCATACAATGGTCTTCTTCACATTTATTATAACCGTTTCAAATCTATATGGTTCCGTGAGTTTTCAGAAGAATGCTGGGTTAAACACTTACATAACAACACAGATTTTCCATTCGCCATTGGCCATAACGCTAAAAGGAAAAGAAGAAAACATATTTTAATTCGACATTAACGTTATTTTCTTTCATTGTTCGTGACGTCAGTGGAAGCTGAAATTATTCGTTGTAGAAATACAAACCTAAATGGTGCTGAAAATATACTTGTTAGGCCAAATACTGATTTAATATATAAGTAGTATTGTTATGTACATTTTGTTACAGTAGTATGAATGAGAGAATTCGCTGGTGGAGATATCTTGGTGGCAGTTGCTAACTCGGCTGGTCTTTAATAAAGCAACCTTGGAAAATGTTAAATGCCCAGGAGCTCTCAAAGTTTGCAGTTTGCAATACTTTCCTTTCACTAACTCCAAGACATTTTTATAGAATTTGTATCAACGAAATTGAGAATGCTGATTATTAGTTTCTGTATAAGAAATAAACATTTTGGCTTCACCTTTTAGGGAATCTATTGATACAACATTCTCACAAAAGTACTTTTCGATGATGCTATGTTAATCGATAACTTTGATTCTATACACCAATACTGGCAGCTTAGATCAAGACGATACACGTCTCTAACTTTTATACAACTCTTATGAAATACTGTCCATAGGCATAACTTGTTTGAATGTTTCAATTGTATTTGATGCTGGGGCTGTTTTGATTGGTGAAGATGAAACTAATAACCCATAAACACAATAGAATTATTCTACTTATTCATTTATTTATTCATTTGACAACCTCAGTCAAGACAAACCTCACAATTTTTTCCCCAGAGCGTGCGTTCCTTCTACACTACTAGGCAATGTTCTTGGGCCATCTGAACCCTGATCATAAATCTACCTTTTGAAAATTAACTGATGCATGTCTTCTGGTCACTGTTTTACATGACCGGCATAAGATTCACCACTCACTAGTGTTTTTATTGAGTGCCTTTCTCAAGAGGATTGCTAACCAAGGTTGAGGCGGTTATGAAATAACTATGAACAGGAAATGTCTCTCGCTAGATATCATCATGATATTTCAATGGTTTTCGTTACGTACGCGTAAATCTGGTCGAAGATCATATCACGTAGTGTCAGATAAAGCTGGCTAGACGAAGCCAACTGAGACCAGGACTCAATTAATACCTACGTTCACTTTCCACTACCAATTATTCTCTAAAGTGGACAACAATATGCTGATTATTGCTAATAATAACGTCAGAAGATTCGTTTAGATCCTTGCTTAAAACTCTCAAAATAGATTTATTTATTTCTAGGTGTTAATATAGTGGTTTTTTTATCGTTCTTTCACCATTTCATTCATTTCACGTCTTTCACCACCACGTCATTCACCTCGTCATTTCCCTTTTTCTTTCGATTATTGGGTAATGGTTGTTTCCCACTGTTTATCTAGTGGTAGAGATAATTAATCAATTACTTGCACCGCTGAAGAAAAATAACACTAAAGAAACTGCGTTGCCACGGTACTGGAAGAAGAACAATGTGAATTAGTGAATGATGCAACACAATTATGCAATTTCTTTTAAACGTTTGGGTTTGTATGAAGGAAAATAAGCGAAACACGACATACAAATCTACGAAATAAATATGACTTTGTATCAGGTTCTATCTCCACCTCCTTTCAATAAAATATATTGAAACAGCTAACGAGGCTATTTCGTTGTCTCTCTGGTGACTTACCTTCCTCGAAAAAACGACTCCAAAATCTTCAACTTCTATTTGAATGGAGAAGGACACAGTGGAAAAGGTGGCACCTTAAGCGCTGTGAATACGATATGGAATAGGCGCGACAAGAACATCTTTCATGATAGGTTTGTTCCATCAGCTGGTCTGAGGCGACTTAAAATATTTTAAAATTCACTCTCTTCAAGAGGACTTGAAACTATTTGGTTCTGCTTTTCTTGGATTCGGGTAATAATTATTTCTGCTTCAATTACAAGAGTTGTTAATTGAGAGATATAAATTTGATAGATGGTGGTGGAAAGGACATATCGTGCTGTTAACTTGGAAGAGATGATAGCAAAATTCTCTTCGATGGAAATTGAACATGTGAACGAGTCTCCATTTAAGATGACCTCAGTCATCGAGTCTTGTTTACTGACTGAAAATATTTACATAACATAGACACAAGGCCATATATATGGGATAGGGGCATTTTCTAATGAATCAAATTTGGTATTGACCAGCAAGGATGAATTCAGGAAGGATGAATAAGAAATTGATCTTGGAGTGACTGTGATTTGATCTTCAGAACATAAAGAAACGCAACTAAATAACAAAAGTCATTTTGTCTAACGCAATTCCGATTCTGCCAGTCGACGTACAAAACAGTAGTTACAATATTCATTTCTTAAATAGCTGCAGGACCTCAGATTTGTGGTAAAAGAATAGTAAATTATATTGACATCAGTGATCGGTGGATACTTTATTTTGTTGACCTAGAAAAGATCGAAGATAAAGATGAACTGAGTGGAATTTGAACATAGAAAATAAAGAACCGTAACGAAATACTGCAATGCATTGTGTCTGCCTTGTAGAACAAGGCAATTAATTTGAATTGATCCCACTCTGTTACTGAGAGCATCCTATTATAGAATTGATATTTATTGCATCAACCCTGCCGAAAATGTAAGGTAAAGTGAGACTCGGGAATTTTTGAACGTTGAACTTAAAAGCAACATAACTAAATATCGTAAAACACTTAGTTCAGCACTTTGCCATTTCTGTCTTTGCCCTTTGTAGTATTCATAACATTGGGAAATATTCGTTGTTTTAAACTCGGTAGAGTGGGGGAGGTGGCGATGTTTAGAGAAAGAGTAATAGAACTTATGATTAGAATTGGTGATAGATCATAGTTTGATTGGTTGGCTTGACTTGATCTTTCACCTCGAAAGGATCGATAGAAATAGCACACAATTATAACTATATATACGTATATATCCATATATATGTATAACCACATTTATGTATTCATATATATATATATATA
>NC_068992.1:27082653-27083672 GCF_001194135.2 Octopus bimaculoides
TCTCTCTCTCTCTCTCTTTCTTCCTCTCTGGTTTCCGATTTCTCTCATTGTTTGTCCTATCATTAATCCTAAAATTAAACAGCAACGAGATCAGATCTAATAAAATGTACGAACATTCATCTTAAGTTGCCGTAGCTTTCATATCATCCACTTTAAAATATTATGTGTACAGATATATATTTTCCAGCAAACTCTACGAATCGATTCCAAACAATTCCCCCAAGTCCTTTCACCTTATTACTTGGCTTAAAATTACTTATTATTCAGCTTTAGATTTCCATACGGATGCCAACCACTAAACCACTAAAAACCCGATGTACAAATAGCAGAGTCGCAAAGAATTCCCTTAATAGCAGGATTTCATTCCGAAAATTGAAATTGAATATATCGAAAGTAATACAAGTGGTATAAACGTATTGGCGTTTATAAAGCCGAGGATTAAGTTACTAATATCATACAGGCATAGTAGAAAGTGTATATTTAAGCCACAGAACTCTAAATTTAACATAACATTCTCCTCCGCAGCCAACAATTAGTTTTATAGTGCGCATAGCGTAAATTCAATGGCAAAGCAGATTTGAAATGTGACAAATTGGATATATATTGCAAGTAGTTGGATACACTTTGATGAATGTATCCCAAAGGAGAAGTTTTGTAGCTTTCAACTCTCAGTTTTTGTCGGCTGTGTGTGTGTTTATACAGTGATAACTCATTTTCATTAACAATATAGCTTTACGTTTTACATTTTGTTCTACGTTCATCCAACCATCCATTTGCTGTAACAATGAAACATTTGATCTCGAGGAAACATTACGTCTGTAGCTTCCCCCTTCAGCATCTCCATCATGAATCTCTCTTTCCATTTTCTTTCGATTCGTATTTATTTATTTCATATATATGTGTACTTGTAAGTGTTCGTGTACAGGTGTTATGTATACTCATATGCACACACACACACACACACATATATATATATATATATATATATATATATATATATATATATATATATATATATA
>NC_068992.1:27084295-27084749 GCF_001194135.2 Octopus bimaculoides
TATATATATATATATATATGTATGTATACTATACATATGTGGTGGTAACCTTGCGAGAAAACGTGTACAATAAATGCGCGTCTAATAAAACTGCACTGCAATGTATATATAGAAAAAAAGCGACAGAAGCACTGTATATTTCATTGTGTGTAGCAATGTCTGTATTATGTGCGTATTGATCAAAATATGGGCAATGTATTCCTATTGACATATATTTGTGACGAGCTGAATGCTTATAAAAAGCTATGTACAGATCTATTTAATAGTAAACGAATTAGTGTATAGTTGCGTTATATGTCTATGTGCGTGATTGATGTGTTCGAGTATGCCTGTACGCTTATATACGTATACATATGTATAATATGTAAATATGTATGTTATGCATATTATACACACACAAACACATACACGTACACACGTATATATATATATATATATATATATATATATATAT
>NC_068992.1:27084759-27085531 GCF_001194135.2 Octopus bimaculoides
TACATGTATATATATGTATATATGTATATACATATATATATAATTATTGCATTGCAATGTGCATACATGCTTGTATATATGCAAATACCCGTATTTGACTATGTGTAAGCAGTTTTTCATTGCCGAGAAGTTGTTATAAAGCATGTATAGGTCTTATGTATACAGTAATAAACAAAGTTATAACCTTCTACTCCTAACTTTCCCTATATTTTACACCTAAGCTATCATAATTGCCCATTGCTTTGCTTTTCTATTTAAATAGGAAGTTCAAACCATTACTTCGCCTCCATTGTGCTTTAAAAGCTTGTTCAGCGTTAGTAACCAAGGATATTATGTTGCAGTAATAGCGTGTGGTTATATAATGCTTTCTTCAATTTCCTATGTTTCCCGCCATTCGTCTCTTCATCCTCCCGCCTTTATTTTACTAACACATACATTTATTGAACTGCGCTACAAATATTTATTCTTGTTGCAGTGACTATATTTTACACGATTATTCTGAAATATTCTGAAAGTTTTATCCGAATGGAAGTAATTGAACTAATGCCACTTTTGACTACAGTCGTCTATTCTAAGCAATTTTAGAAGAGTTTTCTATATAGGCGGGAAGTGTTAATGTAATCTGAAATATAACGAAACCTGATATATGTTATCAAAAAGAAAAATAAATAGTTAAAATGAGAAGGAAATAATCAAATCAAACTTAGAGATAAGTTAAAAGTTTTTTGTACAGATATGTGTTGTATGCGTGTGCGTGCATGAGAGCATATAT
>NC_068992.1:27085957-27086736 GCF_001194135.2 Octopus bimaculoides
ATATATATATATATATATACATACATACATGTCTGTGAAAGTGAGTATATCCAATTAATGCTATCTGTTTGTTTGCAATATCTACATACATATATATATATGTAAATATATATGAATTTGTATGTGGGTGTGTGCGTATACATATAAAAATATAACCATATATATGTATATACATTTACGTTGTGCGTTAAATATATATATGCTTTTATATGCATGAATATATATGTATATATGTAAATGAATGTAGGTATGTGTATGTATGTATGTATGTATGTATGTATGTATGTATGTATGTGTGAAGCACATGTACATAGAATAGAAGTTTAGAGAGAAATTAAGAGAATGTTATATACATGCTCATGAAAAGAAGGTTGTACATGTTTGTTATATGGGTGCGTATATCTGTGTCTTCATGCGCATGGGATTGTGTGGGGGTGCATATATTGTGTGGTGGGTGGTGTTTGTGTGCGTAATTGCGTGTGTGTGTGTGTATGTCTATTCAATTCGTTCTTTCATTTCTAGATATGATAAATTAGTAGAAAACAAAGGCTGGAAAGATGTGAAACAGGTGAGTTTACGATTGTTTCAGTCTTTACAATGAGATAACTGCTTGACAATGAAGTTTTAGCTGAAGTGGTCAGACTGATAGAGTTATGAGAACATAAGTGGAGAGATACATCTGAATGTCATATAAAGACTCTATCGCGCGAATGAGAAATGAGTGGAAGAGATGGAGAAGGGGAGAGTATAAGAAAAGGGAGGAGGAAGCGGGGTGGGGA
>NC_068992.1:27087146-27089485 GCF_001194135.2 Octopus bimaculoides
GGAAGGGGGGAGGGGGGAGGAGGAGAAGGAGGAAGAGAGGATGTGGAGAGGAGAGGAGGGGAGAGAACAGAAGGAGGTGGAGTACAGGAAGAGGTGGAGGACACGAGTAGGTGGAGGACAGGAGTAGGTGGAGTTGATGATCATGAGAATCGAGATTATGATCATCACCATGACAATGGTGACGATGATCGATATTATCATCAACGAATAAAGGAGGGAAAGGATGAACAAATAAAAGTATGACATTAGGAATAAAAAGAGGAGAGATACAGAGAGAAAAGAAGGGAAAAGGATGAAGGAGAGAGTTAAATGGAGAGAAAGAAAGGGAGAGTGAAGTGTGGAAAGAAAAAAGAAAGAAAACTTCAGAAGCAGAAATTTGAATTGTTGTGGTTTTCTGATCCAAGAAACAAGAAGAGATCGATGTGAATTTTGTTTGGGTAACTTGACTTGAAGGTTGTGCTTTGGTGATATCAGACGTAACAACATAGCTTTCATAAAATTTCTGGAACACATGGAACAGAAACTTAATGACAGAGGAGAGGAAGGTTCCAGTAAAACTGGCACGTTTTGATGTATTCTGAGCTACGAGAGGATTTTGGACAACTACTTGAATCATTGTTTTATCTTTTAAGATGAAACTATTAGATAATTCGAGAACAGAGCGGAGTTAACGATGTGATGGCAGAGTATTGAAAGCATCAGTTCCGCTGGCTAAACATGTCGCAAGGCTCACAGGCAACTGGTAAACCCGTGTAGTTGCGGATTGGTATCCAAGAGATCGGAAAAGGGCACTTGGAAGGACTTCACGACGATGGAAAAATGATTTAGCCAAGCAATTTGGGTCACCATGGAAAAGACAGAATTGGAAGCGCATTGTGATCAGCGGTGTATTATAACATGCCATAGTCTTGTCGATCCTGAGATACTGTGACTTGGATCATACATTGAAATACGTATTTATGTAATTGAAGTATATATATTATAAGACTATATAACTGGCATGAAAATCGGGCATCCTTCTAAATGTAGTCCGAATCATCACAATATGACCTTCAATTATTATTATTATTATTAACAGGGCGAAGTGGCAGAATCGTTAGCACGCCGGGCAAAATGCTTAGTAGTATTTCGCCGTCACTACGTTCTATGTTCAAATTCCGCCAATGTCGGCTTTGCCTTTCATCTTTACGGGGTCGATAAATTAAGTACCAATGAAACACTGGGACCGTTGTAATCGACTTATCCTCTCCCGAAAGGTTTCAGGCCTTGTGCCAAAATTTGGAAGAATTATTGTTATTATTATTACAGTTATTATAATCATTGTGAAGTCGACAGGCTAGAAGAATTGTTAGAACGCCGGTCAAAATGCTTAAAGACATTTCGTCCGTCTTTAAGCCTTGTGCCTATAGTAGAATGATTATTATTATTATTCAGTAGTCTTATTTTTATCACGTGCTTTATTATTATTATTATTATTATTATCATCATCATCATCATCATCATTTTATTATTATTATTATCATGATTATTATTATCATCATCATCATCATCATCATCATCATCATCATCATCATCATCATCATTATCATTATTATTATTATTATAATTATTATTATTATTATTAAGTCGATGAGCTGGCTGGATTGTTAGCAGGCCGGAGAAAATGCTTAGCGGCAATTCGTTCGTCTTTACGTTCTGAGTTCAAATTCGGCTGAGGTAGACTTTGCCTTTCATCCTTCTGGTGTCGATAAAATAAATAGCAGTTGATCACTGGAATCAATGTAATCGTGTTACCTCTCCAAACTTACTTGCTGGCCTAGTATTCTTCTTATTATTATTATCTTTTTCTTCTTCATCATCATCAGCATCATCATCATCATCATCATCATTGGTTTTCTTGTTATTGTTTACCATATTTAGCATTTAATCCATATTTCCCTCCCTGATAAAACAAAACACATTAACACTTTATATCTTTACAACTGGCGCGTGTGATGTCAGGCAGGCGTGATTTTCTGAGTTTTTTTTTTTTCCTTTTTTTTTTTGAAATGTGACTTGTTTTTCTCTTGTGTTACATAAAGCATTTTGTTTCTTCTGAGTTCTATAAAGCTTTGATGTTTTCGTAATATCTAACAATACATACGGGTGTGAAGTTAAGAAAACGGAAATAAGAACCAACCTATGAATGTTGTTGTTTTGTTTTTTTTTCATTTTGGTGAAGACTTTCATGACAAGGCAATATATCTAAAATAGATGTAAACCCCTGCGTTTTATAGGCGGTCCCATCTTTCCATTCGAGAAGATAACGTTTGCTTTCATCAGAAATTTAACAGAAAGAT
>NC_068992.1:27090196-27093781 GCF_001194135.2 Octopus bimaculoides
ATATATATATATATATATATATATATATACATACTCACACACACACACACACACAGAATGCGCGAGAGAGAGTGAGAGACTGCCCATATATGAAGCAGAATTTAAACTACTTCTTTCTAAAACAGGAAAAAAACATATTAAACATAATGCATTTTAGCAAGTACGGAGACCATTTTATCTATACCGTTTGTAATCGTTGCTACATTGGATTTGGATCATCAACACAAATACAGTTAAACTTGTGTGATTTTCTATAAAGCTTTCGGATAATATAGCGTTTAAATATTTATGCCATCGATATTCAAATATTTGTGCTGTGTACACATTAATCCTTTAACATAGGTAAAATACGTAGAGCTTAATAATGTGAAGTGAAAGAGCAAATATTTGAAGTAATTTACTGAAAATTATTTTTAAATTAAATATGATTATAATGGAGTATTGCAATGGCTGATTTGAAATTTGCCTCCGTACATACTTCAACTCTCTGGTCTAACTTTCTAGCCTTTAGCTATTATTCTATTACATGAGCGGCTATATTGAACATTGAAATTTAACAGTTATAATTTCGAACTGTTATCCAATCAAATTATTGTATAATATCCCTCCTTTTTAACAGCAAGTCTTGAACCATTTTCCTTTGATGTTTTATTTATTTAAACTATATGAATGTTTTCATTGCAAAGATAAACTATAAAAAAAATACCTAAAATGGACCGTATTTCATTTGCTTATAACAGAGTTTGACAAATTGTTTCTCCAAAAATCTTTATTGCGACTAAGCATTTCTACCGATTTTTATCAATTTATACTGCTTTTTAAAAGATTTGAATATAATCGGAAGATTAGAAACAAACAGTTTTTGCAGGACGTCTAAGTAATGTTTTGCTTAATCACTAGAATAAGTCACTTTATTTTCACTAAGTTATATCTCTCTATGTTAATTGTTGTCTGTCTGCCCAGTAAAGTGGTGTCAACGTTGCATACAGGTTCATGAGTATAAATAGCCTTGAAACTCTATTATGCGTTACTTCTTCATCAAAGCGGATGTGTTTCGAACACTAGTCTCATACATCTAAAGAAATCTCACTTGTGGCTTCAAAAAATCTGCAGTGTACTTCGATAGCCTTACCATGACACCATACTTCAGCTTGCGAGCTAAAGGACGGAGAGGATAGCAGCAGTTTGACAAGACTGCTACATAGGGAACATTTGTCCTTACATGTATCAAAATTGGAATGGCAGAAGAGGAGGATAAATGAAAGCAAATGACTGTAAATGTATGACGCAATAACATGCTTGGCACAACTATAACACTTTCCAGATGTAAAAGTATTGGTAACCAGTTACCATAGAATAAACTCGAACTCCGTGATATACTCAGCTTTAGTTAAACACGAATAGCTTAGGAGATGACAAGAAAGCTTGGAGGAGTAACTGATTCAAATACTAACTACACGGAAGGAGAGACAATCTCGTCGGTGACTGAGATAATTGATAACTGCAAACATTTATGAGAAATTGATATCTGAAGTGTTGTTCTGAAAGTTAGAAACGAGCCTTTATGTCTAGGAACTCGGAAGCAGAAAAGTTTGACAATCTTATGGAAGAAGCGGGAAAAATTAATACTGTGATCCGAGGGATGTTTGAAATAGATTGGCGATTATGGTACAACTGTAGGTGAAACTCAAACAGCGTTCTATTTTGAGGGAAAACAGTAACGAAATGGAGTAGGGACCATAATGAAAAACGCCATAACAAAAGCTCTAATAGGATTATGAAGACTTTTAGAGAGAACGATAATAAAACCAGAAGAATAAACTTCCAAGCCAACATCTTATTTTTTTACATACTGCAACACAATAATACAATGATAAAGGGATAAATATACTAAAATAGACAAAGGCTAAAGAAGACATTCATAATGGAAAATAGTAATGCAAATGTTGGCAGGAAAACATTGATATATCACATTCGATATGAATCAGGCGAAATAATGACGAATGTAACTATACTGTAGAAATTATTAAGTAGTTACCAACAATTTGTTCTAGCAACAACCACAATGATTCTGTCTTCATATGTCCCCTGTAAGATATGAAGACTTCAGATATGCTCTATACTAACAAACTGTGCCCTAGAGCAGACATTGACTCAGACAATAATCCGAATAATCCAGTGGTAATTAAATTACAAATCAAACTTAAGAAAATGTAAATGACGAAAAGATGAGAACAATTAAAGCTAAATTTGCCAGAGTAGACGGAATGCAAACAGAATTATAATATGCAAACAGGAAACAAGTATGAATATTTACACAATGAAAACGAAACAGAAGAAATAACAGAACAAAGTGAAGAAAATGGAACAGACAAAACTTGCATTCAAAAATTACTGAAGGAAACAGACTTAAAGTGGAAACAAAAAGAATAAAATTGGATGACTGTTGAAATTCTGAGAGAAATAAGACAAAGAAAAGAAGAGAAAACTAAACAAAGTCGATACAACACCTTAAATAAACAGACTTGTTGAAAAGGTAGAAAGACAAAACACAATGGCAGCGTTATCAATACCAAGTAGTCGAAGAATTTAACAACAGCATCAATTTAATGAAATGAATAATAACGTGATGATGATAACCAGCGCATGTATGTGTAAACTATTTAGCCTCATGAAGGATGAAATCACAAATGTACTGGCCCTGAACATATTTGTATCTCGATAGACTCAATGCATAAAATAACTGCAGAGCCGAGTATTTATGCCTCAGTTCGAAGCTGCTAATTGAAATAAAATCGTAAAAAGTACAAAATACAATATAGTGGATAAAAGATGGCAAAACGGAACTGGAATTCATGAAATCCATGCAGGAGTATTAAAAAACATTGTGCAACCACAATCTAGAATTAATAATAGAGTTATATAATGTAATAAATGAAAGTCGACGCTAACGTGAACTAGAATCAAGATTTCACCGAGTTTAGAACCATAAACGTCATGACGAAACTACTAACAAAGATCTCCTAACAAAGAGTAACATCAAATGTGAATGAGTAGGTCACATGCAAAGTGATATTAAGCCGGGATTGAAAATTGTGAATGAATATTTAGTGAAAGAAACCTGCGTATAAGAGTTCTAAACATAAATTAAGATGTTCATATACGCTTTATATATTATAGAGACATTTGAAGGAGTAGAAAGTATATATTATTATTATTATTATTATTATTATTATTACCGACAAGTTCCAGGGAGTAATGTTTGTGGACGCCACGCCACACGGAGAACTGGCCCGCAGATTTCGAAAAATCCTCAAAAGTACCAAGTTGAGGATAAATGTTATAGAAAAACCAGGGAGATCAATTAGATCAATAATATGTAAAACATATCCCTTCAGAAGAACAAGGTGTGTTGAGGAGAGTTGCATTGTGTGCAAAAATAGTCCTGGTGCCAACTGCAAAGCCAGAAATGTAGTCTACAAAATAAGCTGTATGGATGGTGAGTGTAAAAACAGAAACACGACATACATAGGTGAGACGGCAAGAAGTTTGGCTGAGCGTGTAAACGAACATTGGAGGGACTAT
>NC_068992.1:27094293-27095912 GCF_001194135.2 Octopus bimaculoides
CGCCAAAACAACGCCAAAACAACGCCAGATCATATATTCAAAATAAATGGAAGTGGAGAGACAAGTTACTGAAGAGATTGCAAGAGTGCAATGAAATAATTTAACAAAAAACTATATAAATTAGTAAAGGACTGAACCAGTGCGTGTGTTAATTACCGGCATAATGCCTCTCCCAAGGTTTAATTGTATTTCTTTCAACACACGTATCCACATCAAGAATCTTGCACACGAAATACACATACGAAATATTATTATTATAATTATTATTATTATTATTATTATTATTATTATTATTATTATTATTATTATTATTAAGGCAGAATCGTTAGCACACCGGGTCAAATGCTTAACTCCGATGTGTGTTCCGATCTGCGTTGCTCCGATCTGAGTTCAAATTCCGCCGAGGTCGACTTTGCCTTTCATCCTTTCGGGGTCGATTAAATAAGTACCAGTTACGTACTGTGGCCGATGCAATCGACTTAATCCCTACCCCCAACTCTTAGACCTTGTTCTTCCAGTAGAATGGGTTATTACATACATACATACATAACCGAACTTCAGTTTTGTTAAAACATATTTGTGACATTTCAAATTCCAAAAAGCAAATCCACTTCAGTTACCGTAAACAAAAATTCTCTCTTATGGTAAAATTTGTAAAAATACCATATCTGCCCAGTGCTGCTGTCTGTCGGATTCTCAGACGCAGCGTTTCTGGCTCAATGGGAAATACTGAAGCGAGGTAACTCTGGATAGGTTTAAAACCGTAAATTTAAGTAAAAAACAATCGGCAATATTGACTGCGTTGCGTTATTGGAGTGTCCGGTCTGGGTAAATTCAACAGTATCAGAGCTAAGCAGTGATTAGGCTTAAGCAAACTTTATGTTATTTAGAATTATGGGGTGAGAGCGCTAAGCAGTGATGTGTATAAATATAGTGTTATTACCAGTTCAAACGTGCTTGTAACACGTTTGAACTCGTAAACAAGCCATTCACTGTGATTTGGCTTCTTTACGAGTTTGAACGTGCCACAAGCACATTTGAACATTGCAGTGAAAATGTGTTTTTGACAGGAAATTGTAATTTTTCGTTAATAAAGTAATGCTTGAGAGCTGAAATTCTTTTCTTGGCCAGGTTAGTTGTCGATCCAGTGTAAAAATGAGAATTATTATTAGTATTTAATACACAATTATACATTATATTCTCGTTGATAGAGTTACTATCCAAAGGAAAATTCCTACTAGATCTACATTTACACTCCAAAGGAAAATACTACATTTACAGGTGCAGTTATTTTCGATATCTCGAGGAATATTTAAATTTTTCGAAGCACTATCACCTATACCGTGCAATTCAGGTTTTAGCAGACTATATATTTAGGTTTTATCAAACTATATTACCAACACGGTCACTACTACTACTACAACCAACAAAAAATGCTCCCACGTGGACTATGTTGACACCAGTAAGGAACAATTATGAACTTTTCATTTAATTACATTCTTTTTATATATGTATTTTTGATAAGGTTCGTTTTCTCAAGAACCGAAACATGTTAAAAATATCTCTGACAAAATTATAAATTAAAATTCATTTTTTATATATTGGCGTTTTCAAACTTC
>NC_068992.1:27097294-27102912 GCF_001194135.2 Octopus bimaculoides
TGTGTATATATATATGTATATGTATATATGTATGCATATCTATACATATATATGTGTGTGTGTATGTATATATTTATATATATATATATATATATATATATATATATATATTGCAGGAGAAGAAGAATGAGAGCAAGTGGGTGTTTCAAAACTTTACCATTTACTGATCAAGCGTTTCAAAAGGCCAAAACCTCCTGGAATACTGAGATTCATTTAAGCATTGCTGTGCTACCAGTGAATCTTGAATTTGCATGGATTAGTATTTAAGTAAGCGTGTCACTTGCTTCATTCGGCTGATAATCAATAAGTACCTGATATGAATTCGATGCATTGATTAAATCGATTGCTTTTTGCGTGCATATCAAAGTAATTTATCATATGAACCAATGAAGTCATTCAAGTGTTATGTATCACGCAGCGACGGCCGACATTAATTTTTATCATTGAATATAGTAAAAACGGACTGTAGATAAATTGGTTTTTCATGAACCAAAAAAAAGAGGGGGGAATAATACAATTCTATTGTTGTTCAGCTTTATATTTTCCCTAGGATTATTTCATACGATTCTTTCATCACAATTCAGTCACCGTTTGTTTAGAAATTCACAAAAAGATTCTGATTATAATGCCCTATCATAGTATTTCTGTTATTATGAATTTTAAATCTACGTAATTTACAGACGATCGAAATCTTGAGTAATTTACTTTTCCCACTTTATGTGAGAGCGTGTGTCTGTGTCTGCGTCTGCGTCTGTATCTGTGTGCAAAACGTGCATGTAACTTCCTTTGGGATATATGGGGTGGTGTTATTCTCTTGCAACTTCTGATAGTTTAGAATTGTAAAACGTTGATATGGCACGCTGCTATTATCATGTGCATTATATTTATAGCTACAATGTATACTTTACATAAATACTATATGTGACACACATACACAGATACATATATATGTATATATATATATATATATATATATATATATATATATATATATACACATGCGTTTGTATGTTATACTTTATACGAATGTTTTATCACTTTTACATTCTACATAAGGATAAAACTATATTTATTCATATATTTATTTATTTATGTAATAAATATTGAATGTTTGCCTTTGCCAGCTATCTTTCACTGTTTGCAAGGATCTCTTCACTTTTAGAGATTGATGATTGCATCAATGGAATGGACATTAACCACATAAGAAACGGGAAATAGCAACAGCCAGGAATGTTAATCAGCATCTTGACTTAGATACCACCAATTATCTCTCGAGTTGCTTCCTTTTTATATTCACAAGGTGCACTATATGACTTTTATTTTTTCATATCGAACAGCCTCATCTCTTTTTCCTATCACCCTTCTTTTTGTATATTATATAAGTGTCGGTAATGTAACGGTTAGCATGGTTGCCTTCTAAGCAGTAGATCCAGATTCGACTCCTGACGGAGGCGATCGATAGCTTTTTAGGCGCAAGCGTGACTATGTGTTAAGAGAAGCTTGCTTCCTAACCATATGGTTCCAGGTTCAGTCCCACTGCGTACCACCTCCGGCAAGTGTCTTCTACTATAGCTTCGGGCCGACCAAAGCCTTGTGAGTGGATTTGGTAGACGGAAAGTGAAAGAAGCCCGTCGTATGTGTGTGTGTGTGTGTGTGTGTGTGTGTGTGTGTGTATGTGTGTGTGTGTGTGTACGTCGAGTGTGTATGTGCGTGTGTGTACGTGCGTGTGTGTACGTACGTGTGTGTACGTGCGTGTGTGTACGTGCGTGTGTGTGTGTGTATTTATGCGTTTGTGTGTGTCTGTGTTTGTCCCTCCAGCATCGCTTCACAACCGATGCTGGTGTATTTATGTCCCCGTAATTTAACGGTTCACCAAAAGAGATCGATAGAATAAGTACCAGGCTTACAAAGAATAAGTCCTGGGGACGATTTCTTCCACGAAAACGCTTTAAGGCGGTGTTCCAGCATGGCAGTAATCAAATGACTGAAACATGTAAAAGAATTTTTAAAATCTGTTGTTTATTCGTTCCTTATTTATGGAACATATGTGTATGTATATATATTATTCATTTATATACGTATGTATGTTTGTGTGTGTATCCGTGTCCATATACGGTTGGTCATTGTTCTGTATCATAAACAGTCGGAATACTTAATACTCTCAAATATGTTAAAGTCTTCTCTTATTGGTTTCTTCTGAATGTGTTCGCTCTGTTGCTGTCTTCCAACCAGATTCCTGGTTTGAGAATCCGGAACAGTTTCTGGACAGACAGGCTGCTTCTGAATTAAATTTATTTCGTTTGGTTACGACTTATCTCCCATCCTTTTCTCTGACCACTGTTGCTTCAAAGTAATTCGATTTCATATCATTCAACTGCACCACAAACTCTTCCTTCCTTCAACTCTCAAGCATCTAGATTTAACCATGTTCAGTACAGGTTAGCCTTTGTGGTGAAAATGTGTTCAAATGCATTGTTTATTCAGAGAATTAACATCGTAAATACGATAGCTTTATATAAAATCTACAACGATAGAATACTCCATATACGTAATTGCGTAACTTTTTAACATATTTATAAGGTTGTATATCAAAATATGCGCACGTATAACAGTGTTCTTCCATAAATTTTGACTTAGACTTTCATGTCTTTTGTAGTTAAAAAGAACGAAGCATTAAAATCTCAAATGTCAAAATAAAACATTCGAATGTTATTTAAATACAATCGAAATATCTCGAAGCATTTTTAAATAACTTTTAAACAGCAAAATTCTCCAGACTGAATCAATTTCTGGATTCTCTATCAATAGTTTTACTGTTCTGACATATTTATCTGAAACTTTTATGGGCTTGTTAATCTACAATTTACCAAAATTCAGCCAACATTGCATATTCTCATGATGCAAATGCTTACAGTATGAGCATTTAGCATTTTCTACATATAAAATCGTTTTCTCAATAATAATGATTTCGACACAAGTAAAAAGATCGGATTTTAATATATGGGAAGGACTACAGTCTAAATGATCGACTCCAACGTTTAACAGATATTTATATCATCGACTGCAGAATTTAAAAAATAAAAGTCGATCACCAGAGAGATTTTATTTCAGAGCATAAAATAACATAGAGAAATACAAAATAAACCGTCATTCCATTTATACTATCATATTTAACTAAGGTCTGTCTTGATTTATAGGACTCATATGGCCGATATGAACCCGGTTTCCATGACGTATAAGTGTATACAGTAGTCCTTCTTGGAGAGGAAATCAGACCGTCTCAAGGATTACTTCCCATCTATTGCTGAAACTCCTTTACAGTTGACTGGACTGCAGCAACGTGAAAACAAGTGGTTTTCATATCCGGGAATCAAAACCACTATTTTATGATCGTAAGCGCAACACCCGAACCATTAGGTCACCTATCTTTGCTTTCTGCGCGACAATATCTAATTATGAGTTCAAGTTTTGGTAAAAGGCCGAAATACAACATCCAATAATGATAATTTTTAACAGATACCAAACCGTAGATTTGGGAGGGAATCATATCGACTCTAGAATTTTATTGGTACCTTATTTTGGCTTCTGGTTGTCGGAAGAATGAAAAGTAATTGTTGGTTTCGCAGGATTTGAACAGACCGCGAAAACAAAATTTGAAAAAATACTGCAAAGCATTTTGTCCGAGCTCTAGCGATTCTGACACATCCATCATCCTCACACTACCAGATAATAATAATAATTATTATTATCAATATTATTGTTGCTGTTGTTTTTAATAATACTAATAATAATAATAACTGGAAATCCCTTGCAAGATTGATGTCTTGCAAAAAGCAGCTTTATTGGGCACAGCGCACATCCTAAGGGAAGTATTATCTGTCTGAGGTCTTTGTTGTGATTTGACAGATGACGAAAGGCTCCTGTACATTTTTACTTACACTGTGTTACGAAGGAATAATAATAATAAAATTAATAATTATATAATAATTAAGCACCACATATTCTATATAGTTGATGTTACATGCCCCGTTAACCCACGAATAGTCAAGAAGGAAGGCGAAAAGATAGACAGACAGACAGACAGACAGACAGACAGACAGACAGACAGACAGACAGATAGATAGATAGATAGATAGATAGATAGATAGATAGATAGATAGATAAATAGATAGATAGATAGATAGGGGCTAAAACGAAGGAGTATGTGGTACATAAAGAATAACATTAAAAAGACATTCTGAGATAAGATTATAAAACAAAACAAATATTACACTAATGAAAATAAACATAAATTAAGCAGACGATATGACGTGATGAGAGGTAAACAGGAAAAGTGAAAGGAAAAGGTTTAATAAAGCTGTAAAGTAAACTCGTGTTTTAAAGAACAAGGGTGTGTAATGTGCATTTACATCAGAAGGTAACATAAAAATGGGAATATGCGAAAAGCTGGTTAAGACAATTAAGGTGTAGTGAAAGAACACACGTAAAGAATTGAAAGCTGAAATGCTTTTGGCCCATAAAAAAATAAAGAAAGGAGACAGTGAAGAAAGGAGGGAGACTAAAGAAAGATCCTTTGTAGTGTGAAGTAGCTAATTTAATGTTTCTGCTGATGTCTGTGCCACACAAATACAAATTAGTGGGTAAAACTTGTTATCATCGGGATACATTTCTCAGCTTGTAATTCAGAAAGGTTTTTATAGCTCTGCGTTTACAATGGAAAATGATTTTTGTAATGGTTATTTACTGGATTATTCTCAGCCCATTGAAGTACTAAGTGTTTTCTCGAATGCAAATTACAAGGTTGTATATTACACGTATTGGACTTAGCGCTAGATTCCACTCAACATTAAATTGTGTGGTTACTATTCTTCTTAACTCAAACTAAACTTTAGGAGAGGTGTTACAACTCTTCTATTTGAGTTTCTGAAAGTCTGAGGCGGTTGCTGTAGCGTAGATTAAAGGACATTCATTAAAACGTATACATATGTGTGTATAAGGATATACATATAATTATCGTTCTTGCCTATTTTAGTGTAATTGATAGAGATGTATGTTGGAGGAACCTAAGGATTTGGTTGATGATAGATAAGATGTAATGAGATAATTTTGTGGCGATTTTGTCGAAACTTCTGTATCTTTATAAAATATGCCAGAAGTGTTACAAAGATAGTTAGAGAGATAGATAGCTGATAGACAGGTAAGTAGATAAAGAGATAGGCAGACAGTTGGATAGACAGGTACATATATACAGAGGCAGATAGTTGGATAGACAGATAGAGACAGATAATAGACAGGCGTTCACCTATACATCTATCACTTCCTGTATTTATCTACAATAAATCTCATTTTCCTATTAATCTCCATCTCTATCTCTCTCTCTCTTTCTCTCTCTCTCTCACTCGCTCTTTCACACTCTTTCTTACTCACTCACTTTATCTATCTCAGTCTTTCTCACTCAGTCACTTTATCTATCAATCCATCTACGTATCTGTCAATCAATCTCACTTCTCTGTCAATCTTGTCACTCGGTATCCACCTATTCAACAATCTATATGTTTATATATATGTATATATATATATATATATATATATATATATATATATATATATATATATAT
>NC_068992.1:27103727-27122247 GCF_001194135.2 Octopus bimaculoides
ATATATATATATATATATATATATATACACCATACATAAATATTAACTACGTATACATGTATGTGTATGATCGTGTGGGGCTGCATGTGTATGTGTGTATGTGTGTATATAACTAACATATTTTGATAATGGAGAAACTCGAAACTGAAGAAATTACTCGATGAATAATAGATGCTAAGTCGATATTTTTTCATCAACAAAGTACGACTATACAAATATTTGAAGAAATACATGAATATATATTCAAGCAGTTTTACTAGCTATGTGTGTTTGTGTGTGTGTGCTTGTGAGTACGTATAGGGAAAATACACATATGTATAAATATATGTGCATGTATGTAGACGTACATATCCATTATTTATAAATATATATGTATATATACATGTCGAGAAAAGAAGTATAAGTTCAAAATAGCATTCTGTATATCTTACTTTACTACAGGATATACAGTAGAAAGTCTCAAAACTGCAGTATTTCGTAAAGAGCAACAAAACACAGAAGCAGACGAAAGTGTCCAATAGCATTGGTGGAATTGCTAAATTTAGATTTCTTCTTCCTTAAGCATCATCAGTAGTAAAGATCCACTAGCAACTTCATACATAGACAAATTTAGCCTCTACTGATATAGAACAACAGTGATTAACACATCACTGGTGTCTCATATAAGCCACAGGCTGGGTAAAAATTCATTAATCATTGACTGATATTTCCTACCAATGATGCGAAGACACGTGCGCGCACCACACACACACATATATGTATATGTATATCCGATGGGCTTCTTTCAGTTTCCGTCTACCAAATCCACTCACAAGGCTTTTGTTGGCCCGAGGCTATAGTAGCAGACAGTTGCCTAAGGTGCCACGTAATGGGACTGTATCCGGAACCATGTGGTTGGTAACACACTGTCTCCCACAGTTTCCGTTACCAGTTTCACTTACTCTGCATTGGTCCTCCAGGGTTTAGGGTTAGGGTTAGGTTTAGGGTACTTGGGTTTCTATGTAAGTGAAACTAATAGCAGCGTGGTTTATGCATGTGAGGTGATCGTATAAAATAATACATATATATGTGTATGTATGTGTTTGTGCCTTTTTTTTTTATGTGTACAGAAAACGAAAGACAGAGACAGGTGTGAAATGTTTCCTCACTTGTCTCTGTTTCGTTTTCTGTACACATGAACAATGAACCCATTCTGAATAATAAGCAGGTGAATTAGTTTGAGGCTTGCAAAAAATGGAAAATTCATTGATGTTTCGAACCTACGCTCTTCGACAGAAATTGGACAGAGAGTCAGACAGAGACAGAAATGAAGTGAGATAAAAAGGTGTGGGGTTTATTTATGTAAGTATGCGTAAGTATACAGACAGACAGACAGACAGACAGACAGACAGACAGACAGACAGACAGACAGACAGACAGATAGATAGATAGATAGATAGATAGATAGATAGATAGATAGATAGATGTCAAATATATTTTGAAATCTGATGATTACTACGAACGTATGAAAGCGTATGAACTTTAAGATCGTTGTGAACGTATGAACTTTATGAACATTACAAAATATTTCTTTTAATGTTTATCACACTTCAACATTGTAAAAAAAATTACATCTTTTTAAAATACCATAAAAAACATGAAGACCTGAACATGTTTTAACTTTATGCAATTGATAGATACATGAATATATGTATATGTATATATTATATATACGTGTATCTATATTATATATATCATTTATAAATATATATACATGTATATATGTATATATATATATGTATATATATGTATACACTATATGTGTGTATATATATATATTATATATATGTATGTATGTATGTATGCATGCACATAACATTATTAAATGTATATGTGCGAGTAAACAATTACCCAAACAGAAAGTTTATAGGGTTATTTATATTTATGTATATTTGTATGTATATCAGCGACAGAGATTATTTACAAATGTAGATTGGAAAGAGAAGGAAATATAGGAAGGAGGAACCTATGTATAGTTAGAGAGAGAGGAAGAGAGAGGGAGGGTTAGAGGGAGTACCATTTTGGCTGAACTTCTCAGCTAGCTTAGCGCCGTTAAGCCATAAATATTTGTCAGTATCCTTAAGTAGATAATCAATATTGACGCTTGAGATAGTGAGATTTTCAATGACACTTTATGAGCCTTCATGTCGGTCGTTTTGATATGTACTTTAGTGGAACGATCTGACGGCAACTTCACTGAAGATTTGGAGCTTTAACTCGTTGGTGTGTAAATAATTTGGGGTTCAAATTACAGATCTTTGATAATTGACGAAATGACGGGAAGACGATTTTGCGTGTTACGAAACGGTAAAATGATAATTTTTCCTGTCTGAATAGGTTTTAAAATAAATATTTTCAAATAATTTATATAAAATGGCATTGACACTGAAAGTAGTAGTAGTAGTAGTAGTAGTAGTAGTAGTAGTAGTAGTAGTAGTAGTAGTAGTGGTGGTGGTGGTGGTGGTGGTGGTGGTGGTGGTGGTGGTATTGGCGTGTTATGTCTTCAAATCTCGCCTCTTGTCACCGGGAGAGGGCAGGAGGAAATCCTTCGGGACCTGGCAAAGAATGGCGATAGTCATAGAAAATCCTCAAGTAAGTACATAAGTTTTTCAGTGGAACATTTGTAGGAGAGAATACAAGGGACCTTTCAAATCCTCTACTCTAGACGAACCACAGACTTAATTAAGCACAGTCTGGAATCAGAGGAAACTGGGGATGTTTTATGTTGGCAACATTTCGTCTATAGAACAATGCTAGAATATTTAGATATGTTCATTTGCCTTGAGTTGAAAAGCATCCAATGTTTTGGAAACCTTTTCTTTTCAGTTCTATATTTAAGAGATGAAGAATTATGTACATTATTTACATTTGACGGATATTTGTCTTCATCTTGTTTGTTGTTAACACAACGTTTCAGCTGATATACCCCCCAGCCATCAGGTGTCTTGGAGAAATTTCGAACCTAGGTTCTCATTCCTAAGGTATTTTTGGATGTTAGTATTATTATTATTATTATTATGATTATTATTATTATTATTATTATTATTATTATTATTATTATTATTATTCAGGTCACTGCCTGGTATCGAACTCGGAATCTTGGGGTTCGTAGCGCTCTTAACCACTACGCCATATGCCCATGAGAATGAGAACCCAGGTTCGAAATTTCCCCAAGAGACCTGATGAAGGTTGGAGGGCATATCAGCCGAAACGTTGTGTTAACAACAAGCAAGATGAGGACAAATATCTGTCAAATATAAATAATATAAATAATGTAAATAATGTGCCTTTTCTTTTGTCTCAGAGCAGGTAGAGAAAGAGGTAGTGAGAGATAAAGAGGGAGAGACAGAGAATGCTGTAATATCGCTTTGCATGTGGGTCAACAAGAAGCAAAGCTAAAAGGGACGAAACTAAATACATTTAAACAATTACTTCAGTCTTCTTTGATATTTAAAAGTAATAAATTTGAACGTTTATATACTCTGAAGAGACATGAATATAAACGATGTTTTCTGTTGGTCTTTTGTATTTGATTCTCCGAGATTGAGTTCGACCCAAATCATTAGAATTGACGTCCTCGTCACTTCACAGTGCTGAGTTTATACAGATTTGAGAACTTTGAGAATAGACTGGTGCTGACGTAAACTCCAAACTCCGGGTACTCTGAGCCGTACTCTGGTCTTTATTTCCCTGCAATGCACCAACCCAAAACACTATAATTGAACAGAATATTTGTTTTTGTTTTGACTAGGCAAAACGCCCTAACGGCAAGATTATCGAGAATGTAATTGTTATACCCTTTTCAAAAATATGATTGACCTCCATAGCAGCTTCGTGGAGGTGCGTGGTTTAGTGACTGAGGTATGACACTAACGATCGCAAGATCATGATTTCGCTTCGCGGACCGAGCGATGCGTTGTGTTCTTGATCAAAACACTTCATTCCACGTTGTTCCAGCCTCCTCAGCTGTAAATGAATAACCCATAACCCGGTCGCCGACCGGCGTACCGCCCAGGAGAACTGTTGTGATCTCATGGAAACCGGGTAACCAGCCTTATGAGTCCTAGCTCTCGGGACAATACTTACTTTGTAACTTCATTTCATTTAGGCTTGTAACTCAACTGTTTTATTTTTTAATGTTCAGTAATTAAGTATTCCAACACTAACAGCTTGGTTCTCAAGCAGATGGCGTCTTCAACAATTAATCACACTGATTATATATATTCTTTTCTACTCTAGGCACAAGGCCCGACATTTGGGGAGAGGGGACCAGTCGATTAGATCCACGCAAGTATGCAACTGGTGCTTAACTTATCGACCCTGAAAGGATGAATGGCAAAGTCGACCTTGGCGAAATTTGAACTCACAACGTAAAGAGAGACGAAATACTGCTAAGCATTTCATCCGGCGTGCTAGCGTTTCTTATTTCTTTATTGCCCACAAGGGACTAAACATAGAGGGGACAAACAAGGACATAGGGATTAAGTCGATTACATCGACTCCAGTGCATAACTGGTACTTAATTTATCGACCCCGAAAAAATGAAAAGCAAAGTCGGCCTCGGAAGAATTTGAACTCAGAACGTAACGGCAGACGAAATGCCGCTAAGCATTTTGCCCGGCGTGCTAACGTTTCTGCCAGCTCGCCGCCTTAATGGTTATATAAATTATTAATACACTATATTAATACACTAACTTCATATTAATACACCATCTATTAATACACTAACTTTTTATATTAATACACTAATTTTTAACTCCTACTTGTGTACAATATTGTATATTTGTCTAAATATTCTCTCGTCACTGCTTTGGCAAGTATAAAGATGTCTATGGTTCACTGAGAAGGTCTAATAAGAATAGAAACACGCCTGCAGTTTTCTCTCGCACTTACCGAAATGATTAAAATAATAATATTAATCACTAGGCTAATGTCTTTCCTTCTCTACTTAGATATTTCTAATTAATTTTTAATGCTCACTACATCAAACATGTTAACACCAACATAACTATTATCTTTCATGTGGAAGACGACTTTGAATAATTAAACTCAATAATTGTCTGTAATAATGATCTTGTTTCTTAGAATCATGTCCAATATTACTGGAGTGATAGTGTAACAATCGACTGAATCGCCCTAAGTACGTTATTAATGCTTATACTTGATCCCAGGAGAATAAAAGAGACCGATTGCTGTATTTCGAGTTCTAAAATAATGAGACGAAACTATATATCTTTAAGTAGACACGCTATTGTTTACGTTAAATCACTCAATGCTAGAAATACTACTGGTACTAGTCTACCGGTCTCTGAAAGAAATAATGGCACAGTACCATTTCCGTGGACTTCCTGATCTGAATAATTATGTCTAACATCGGCAAATGTCCGGGAATATTAATATTTCTTTTATCCGCCGAGGTCGACTTTGCCTTTCATCCTTTTGTGGTCGATAAACTAAGTATTAGTTGCGTACTGGGGTCGATCTAATCGACTGGCCCCCTCCCCAAAACATTTTGGGCTTTGTGCCTAAAGTAGAAAAGAATATTTCTTTTATCCCCCAGAAGAATGAAGATGTTAGAATCTAAAATATTCGAACTTAAAAAATAGAGCGTGTAAATGCACTAAGCATATTTTCGATGTGCTAAAGACTCTGCCAGTTCCCGTTCTTATGCTGTTGTGCTACATTGAAGCCCAAAGTGTTTTATACTTAGGTAGCAGCTATTTAGTCTAGCGATTCCAAAACATGAAAGATAAAATAGAAATTGGAAGCAAATTCGTATCGGAAGATGTACAAAACTAGACATCTCAACAGCGTTTTATTCTCTTCTTTTGTTTATAAGTAAAGTGAGTGAACAGGCATGGGTATTTCAATTCCGGGTGACGCACATTACAACATGTGCTTTCTTTCGAACTTCTATAGTCTGAGCTGAAGTTACTTCAGTCAAATAAATAACATGCCTGGTACTAAACTGAATTAATGAACTATATCCTTTACGTCCTTTGTAAATACATAGCCAATGTGAGAAGGCATTAATTAGACATTAAGCGGGGTTGTATGTTGGTAGAATCGTTCGAGTGCCAGAAAACATTTGTTAGGACACTTTACGATTTCAGTTCATATACAATCGATGCCAACTTGTCCTTTCATCCTCTGGCATCGATAAAAAGGACCTTTCGTGTATTTGAGTCGATGTGATCGACTAGCCCAGCCCCTTACCTCAAAATTGCCGAATTTGTGCCTAAATTAGAAGCGATTGCTATGGATTAAAACAGAGTGACGGATTGATGGTATCTTTATAATGCCGGACAAACTGTCATGCAGTATCTCTTCAGGTATTTACGTTCTGAATTCAAATCTTACCGTGGTTAACTTTATCTTTCGTCATTTTGAGTCAATGACATTGAAGAAAATCAAGTACAGCATCAGTGAAATCGACCTTTCTATCACCACCACTCTCAAAAATATTATGTCCTTTGCACTTATGTTAGAATCATTGTTATGAATCAAGAGAAGGTGGCGAGTTAGTTGAACAGTTAGCACTCCGGACAAAATGCTCATATTCCACCGAGGTCGACCTTGCCTTTCATCCTTCTCACGATCGATTAAATAAGTTCCAGTGAAGTACTGGATAGATGTAATCGACTTACGCCCTCCCCACCAAAGCTGCTGGCCCTGTTCAAAAATTTGAAACCATTATCATGGATTAAAATAGGATTGTGGATTGATAAACTTTGTTGAGCGTCGAACAAAAATGCCAGGCAGGATGTATTTACTCTGGCTCCTTCCGTTCTGATTTCAAATCCCGCTACAGTCAACTCTGCCTTTTCTTCTTCCGAAGTCGCTAAAATAAAGTACCAGTTAAGTACTGGGGCCAATATACCCTATTGTACTCGTTGCCCAAAACTTCTTTCTTTAAAAGAAACACTTTTATGAATTAAGGAAATTCCTTAAGAAAAGGTTTATAAATTTTCAGGAAACACAATGCTATTTTTCAAATATTTTTAAAGGGGAAAGACATATTGTATATAACGGTTTCAAATTTTGGCACAGGACCAGCAATTCCAGGGAGAGGCTAAGTCGATTACATAGACCTCGAGGCTAAGTCGATTACATAGTACTCATCTGGCACTTATCTTATCGACCCCAGAAGGATGGAAGACAAAGTTGGCCACAGCGGAATTTGAGATCAGAACGTAAAGGCAGACGATATGCCGCTAAGAATTTTTTCTGCGTGCTAAAGATTCTACCAGCTCGCCTCCTTAATCGTTCCCTAATGTATTACAGGTACGCATGAAATCACATTTAGATTTCAAAGGATGGCAACAGTAAGACTCTGAACGCTCGTCTGAGATGACGAAGACGAAAAATGAGAACAACAGTAACAAAAGCAACAATATTTATGTCTAAGGAATACGAGGCGAATAATAAAGGTAAGATGTAAGATCGCACGCAGAACGAGACCCTGTTCGAGACGGATGTGATAGTGAACATGAGCAACGAAATATGGAAGTGGTCCTGAGGAAACATCCTAAATATGACTGTATGACAGCCATGACATGAGCCCCTTGAGGGAAGCGGAAACATGGAAGATCCAACAATACCTGGGGAAGAATTCTCGAAAAAGGGAGACATGTAGTAAGTGGGACCAAGTACAAACTACAGTAGTAGACAAGGTGGCGTGAAGAGAGAGAGAGAGAGAGAGAGAACCTTATGTGTCACCTGGCACGAAGTCGAGAAGAAGAAGAAGAAGAAGAAGAAGAAGAAGAAGAAGAAGAAGAAGAAGAAGAAGAAGAAGAAGAAGAAGAAGAAGAAGAAGAAGAAGAAGAAGAAGAAGGTCCATTAGGAAGGAAGAGAATGAAAACAGACAATTAAGGGAAGAAGACTAAGGTTCATCATGGTTTATTCTTGAAAAATAACATTTAATATTGTTATTAATTCTAACATTGAAGTTAAAATCAGTTCCGCAGAGAATATGTTGTTGTGATATATTAAGTTTAGAAGGAGAGAAATCAATAACAAATAAATTCTCGATTAAAACGAAACAAAGAATTTCTTTATTTGGTAATAAAAGTTACATTAAAGTCTATCGATTAGTTTTATTGATTTTCTCAATGTATCAATGAATTAATGAAAACCTGAGACGGTGTGATAAGTGAAATTAGATATACATCCGAATCAAAACAACGTAATTGTAATTGCTTCCTTAGTCATAATAAGAAACGGTGAATCGACAAGGTCGTTAGAGAATAAGATAAAATGACTTAAGAACATCATCCAGCTCTCCGTGATTTGCGTTCAAATCTCACGAAGTCATTGATTTTCACTAATTTCGTGGTCAGTATACAACTTGCACTTGGTCGTTTACAACGACGAGAGGACAACTTGCTCGTGAAATTAACGTGCAAGTGACTGAGCAATCCACAGACACGCGTACCCTTAATGTAGTTCTCAAGGAAATTCAATATGACATAGAGTATGACATGGATGGCCCTGTGAGCTAAAGGTACAATGAATTTTTGCCAGCTGGGTGGACTGGATCAACGAGAAATAAAGCCTCTTGTTCAAGGACACAACACGCCGCCGGGAGTCGAACACACGACCTTATCATCATGAGCTGAATGCCCTAATCACTAAGCTACGCGCCTTCACTTTTGGTACACAAAATTTCAGTGAAGGGTTAGGCTTTATTCTTGTCTCTTTCGCTTACACAAGTTTTCGGTAAAGTATATCCATTACTATGATGTCTTGTAAAACGACGTATAACAGCAGAAGAGCAACAGGAAACCTCTTTTGTATTCTCTTACGAAAATTCCATAACACACACGTGTTTATTATCGAAGATGCCAGCAGGAACAGTTCGTCGTCGTCTTTATGCGGACACAACGCCACAGAATCTGATAGTAGTAGGGTATGAAGTAAAAGAAGATAACATTCTTTGACATTCACAGTTTCCTTAAGAATATTAATGGCATGGCGTAAACGAGAATTAGCTTCAAGCCAAAATCATAATCAGCAGCTTCGAGGTTTCTGGAATATACATGATAAAACTAAACAACATCTTCGACGAATACATTAGTTTAGTGACGGAAAATCTCTAATAATACATCTGCTGTGACCTACCCGAATTGAATTGTTCTATAGTAAAAAGTGTTCGAGATGGGACGTGTAGGTCTTTTTGAATGGACAAATGAATTGCTTTTGATTTCCGGTTCTTTGGTCTCAGTCTTGTTGTTATTATTACTGCTGCTGTTAAGACGGAGAGCTGACAGAAACGTTAGCACGACGGACGAAATGCTTGGTGGTTTTGTTACGTATGATCAATTCTGTGGTGTATTCTTTGCTTGAAGGTTAGTGTTGAAATTGCTGTTGCTGAATTCTTTCATTGTTGTGTTTAATACCGTTCTGCGTATGGCATACGGAGTGACCCTTTATTCCCCTCTGTGAGGGGTGGAATTATCAATTTTTTGTGGTGTTTTTTCACAATTTATTTTGTTAAAAATGAATACTTCCGCTGTAGAGGAAAAAACTCTGAAAAGAACTGTGAAATATTAAGTATGCCGACGGCAGAATGACTTGTCGAACCGACATAAAAGTTTAATTTTGCAGCTGCGGCTGAAGTGAAAAAAGAAAAACTATGTATTGACAAAAATGTACTAATGCAGTACCAAAACATGTTTGCAAAGGATGGATACGACGTAAAAGCCACCCTCCCGAGTGAAATTATAGAAGAAACCGCGAAAATAATAGTCATATTTAAAACTCTTGTTGTAAAGGAAAAGAAACTAGACAAAGCATCAAAAGAAGCTATATAAAAATGCCTACAGCCGATCTAGCAGGACATAGATAGAATACCTGACCAGAGGCAAACGCTTTGCCACGGTAGTAGTGTATTTCAAAAGTGAAAACAAAGCAAAGACACACTCAGTACAACCTTTGAAAACCATGGACATTGTATTGCTGCCAACATACTTAGGCAGGCGTTCGTCAAAAATCGCGACAGAAGAGTTCCCGCCAGAAATAAACGTATGATGGCTACTCCCAGCCCTAATAATGGGAATAGAAGAAGAAATGACGATATTACAGGCCTCAAAAATACACCAGCAGAACTGGAAGGGGCAAAGACTCGAGATCATTATCCAAGCGGCGCCTCAGACCTTGGAAATGATTGTAGAGAACATACACCTCGGAGAAGAAACCACCTTACGGGTAATGGTGGAGGGAAGAAGACCCCGGTGCTTCGAATGTGGAGAGAAAGGCCACATTCGGGCAAACTGTCCTACCCGTAAAGTGGAGACTGCTCAAAAAAAGGACGCAGAAGAGACAGAGACACAGAAAACCGACCAGCAGGTTCCCAGCAATGAAAACACTCGACCAGCTGGGAGAGAAGACGGATGGTCTGCGGTATAAAGGAAGAGATTAACCAAAAGGAAGAACCCCAATCCCACCCGCACAACATCCAGCTCGAACAATAAAAAGAAGCTCCCTCAACAGACACACATGAAACTCAAAGTACCCATTCCCACCACTATTCCCCCAAAAAGCACCAATATCCTCCCCTTCCAACCCTGATAACCTAATGCCCTCCAATCCCCACACCTCCAATCCCCACACCTCCAATCCCCACACCTCCAATCCCCACACCTCCAATCCCCACACCTCCAATCCCCACACCTCCAATCCCCATCCTCTAGTCCCGATATCCCTCTTCCCCTCCGCCCAGCACAGGAAAATCATCCCTCCCCTCCAGTCCCGGAAAAAATTATGGCAAAACAAATTACTATTAGTGGCAATAAATGCCACGAACGAATAATTAACATCTAGAATAAAAAATATTCCTACAGCAGAAATCTTCACAGAACATTATACAAAACTTACTGAAGGAATTATGATAATAAAAATAGACAATATAAACCTTGCAATACTAAAATCATATTTCCCCACAGACATAGCCCCCCACACCCGAGGCTGGACTTCAGTACGCCCATGTACGAGGACATATGTCAAATCACTCCACGAGGAAAAGGACAAGGACGAAAGCCACTGATGCCAAGGTAAGTAGATGGCTTGAATTCATGCTGGTTGTTTGAATGTGCGTGGCCTGGGGTCAAGCTGGAAGCATGGTCGCTTCCTTAATGACATCAGGTCGTGCAAGTTGGACGTCATTGTTGCTACGGAAACCAGGTTAAGGGGGCCAAGAGATCTCCTCCTGCTATTTGATGGCTACGAGAGTTTTTTTCACTCCGGGCTATCCTACTGGCGGGAGGTGGGGTGTTGGTTCTGTTAAAAAGAAACCGGGGTTCTGAGAAAAAGTTAATTTTCTTCAAATCCAGAAGGTAGGCTGGTCGTCATGGATTTGACGTTCAGTCGTGGTAAGATTATCAGACTGGTTGCAATTTATGCACCCACTGAAAACAAGCAAAGTGAGCATTTTCAGAACCTGGAGAAGTTTCTCGGTACATCACATTCTCTACTTGTGCTAGGAGACTATAACACAATCTGCGAGGCACGCGTAGATTATGTTGGCTCGTGTTCTGATAGAAGTGGTAATGCTTGTTTCCTGGAACTGCTAAACCGCTTTGATTTAGCAGATCCTTATAGGCTGGAATTTCCGAACGCTCCATTGTGGACATGGTCAAACAGCGACGGACCTTCCAGGTCATACCTAGATAGGGTGTTAATTAGAAAAGCAGATAAGGATATTGTTAGGTGTCCACAGTTTTTCCTGGTCAGCTACAGTGATTATAAAATGGTCACCTACACGCTCGACATAGTTAAGTTATCTAATAGAGGATCCGGTTATTTGAAACTTAATACGTCCTTCTTGACGATTAAGGAGTACAGAGACCGGATTAAGTTATTGATTCAGAGGGCATTAACCGGATCTGTTATTAATAACAAATGGTGGTATGGGTTAGGGTTAGCCATTAAATTTCAGTCTATTAGATATAGCACTGATTTAGTAGCTAGAGAGACTAGGAAGGGATAAGTATTAGCTAAGGACTTAGAGGAAACAATGGAATCTGGCTCTGCATCAAGAGACTGGCGTGAAACCAGCACCCCGAAGCCTAACATATGGGTTGCATTGTCAGACCTAGGATTCGTGCATTAGGCTGTGAAGGAATCAAGGCCTCCATGTCACTTAGCAGGGTGGACGGTACCATGCTGGTTTTTAATTTTTTTTTTCCAAAAGGTAATGAATCGACCTCAGTGTTTCACTGATACTTAATTTATCGACCCCGAAAAGATGAAAGAAAAATTCGACCTCGATGGAATTTGAATTTAAAACGTAAGGATAGAGTAAAATGCCGCTAAGCATTTTTCCCGACGTACAAAACGTTCTACCAGCTCACCACTTGATAATAATAATAATAACAATAATCTTTTCTACTGGAGGCATAAGGCCTCAGATTTGTGGGGAAGGGACTAGTCGATTACATCGACCCCAGTGTTTCCCTGGTACTTAACTTATCGACTCCAAAAAGATGAAAGGTAAAGTCAACCTCGGTGGTATTTGAATTCAGAACATGAAGACAGACGAAATGGCGCTAAGCATTTCGCCGCGTGCTAACGATTCTGCCTGCTCGCCGCATTGATAATTCTTTCAAATTTTGATACAAGGCCAGTAATTTTTTCGAGAGACGGGTAAGTCGATTTCATTGACCTCGGCGGAATTTGAACTCAGAACGTAATGACGGACGAAGTATCGCTGAGCATTTTCCCCGGTGTGCTTAACAATTCTGCTGGCTCACCGCCTTAAAACAAACATAACCACCACCACATATTCGAACCCCTAGTATTACTAACACCATCACCACCGCCGCCATAAAATCGTTCCCCATCTACCCATGTCACTATCATATAAGGCGGTCCTACTACCTTCGCTATGAGTACCGATACCGTAGAAGAAGAAGAAGAAGAAGAATCCTTTCTACTACAGACACAAGGCCTGAAATATGTGGGGAGGGGTTAGTCGATGTAATCGACTCTATTTCTCCATTGGTGCTTATTTTTATCGACCGAAGAAAAGTACCAAAGGCAACTTCGACCGTGATGGAATTTGAACTTCGAGCGTAAATCCAGATGAAGTGCTGCGAAACATTTTGTCCGATCTGCTAACGATTCTGCCAAAATGATGAAATTCCAAAGTGGTACAATGAGGATAGGGTAGAATCTATGTAGATTTTTCCTTTCTTTTCAGGGCCCCCGAGAGAAGCGGATATATGGGTCAAATGCTAGTAACTCTGCTAAAACCACTCGAGGCACAATTCGTTGTAATGGACGTCATCTACGCATTGAATCGGTACAAATACGACAAGATTTCAAGTTATTTTGTTCTAATCACTAACTATTCCGCCAATTCAACCCCTGGACTCTTGTTTTATTTTATCGACTTCTAATGGATAAAAGGTTGAACTAATCATTAGGATTTGAACTCGAAACACGGATGCCCGAACAATCACCAAAAAGCGTTTCCTCTTGCACTTAACGAACCTGGCTGTTCATTACCTTAGGACCGAAATGACAAGGTATTTTATTCGCTCTACTCAAAATGACATTCACTGAGACATAAGTGCATCTTCCAAATAGTTAGGAGGAGAGTATAATTACAACGATGACCCAGTACATCGTTGATGTTTATTTTATCAACGATTTTGGAAAGATGAAAGACAAATTTTTCACAGAAGAGATTTGAACTGATTTGAACTCAGACATAATTGGGCATAACTAAAAATTAGACTGCTAGAAAAAGTGTGCAACGGTCTACCAATTCTAATCTACCAACGTTTTATGCGACAAAATATTTAATATTGATTGAAAGCCTATTAATTTTCTCACACCCCATTATATTATAATGTTGTTGGCGGCTCTCCAAGTTCGTCTTCTACAGGAAAATATTCCAGTTCTTTGAATATTATTAATAGCATGGGTGGTAATATGCTATTGTGAAGTAAATTATCCAAAGAGACATTTTCTTTTCATCACCTACAAAGTTTTATCAGCTCTTCATTTATACAAACAGCAGCACCTCATTTGTAACATAATTGCAGTGCCTAAATTCAAACGCTATTCTAAAGCAGTTCGAGGAATAGATCAGCTAAATAAGTTGTTTATTGTATGTCGAATGATTAAAGGTTTAGTTCCGAATGTACAGCTTGACATATGAAAGGACACTCAAATTGATTTTGTTTTATTTCCAAATTCTCATGTGATAACTTTCAAGCGGTTTCATATATTTTATTTCACTTTTTACCTAGTGATGATCATGATTTTTATTATGCACACAAATGTTAAGCTGATTTCCTTCAGTGCTACATTTTTCTTTTATTCCTCATGTAATAATGTGTAATGCATAGTAAGCTTGACTTCATATTTTGCTGTCTGTACAGAAAGAAAATAAAAACAAATCTATTTTGGTGAAAACTAATGTAGTCAGAAATTCTAAGACTCTTTTACATAAGGGTTAACTTGTGACAGCTCAGTGATCCACACAAGATGGAGTTTGTCTTTCATCTTCAGTTTATGGAAACCATTGAGATTATTAGCAGTTTTCTGGAAGATTGATTCAATTAACGTTTAAGAAACGTTTTTCACTTTAATTTTGCTTGACTCCATCTGTTTGAGCTTAATGTAAAATATTCTTGTCGATAAAAAAAAAGATAAGTGTGTGTGTGTGTATACATGCGGTTATACGTGTATATATACGCATATATGTATGTGTTTGTATAAATATATGTGTGCAAACATACAAACAAGCGTATATATTTGCAAACATTAATGTAAATGTATTTAAGTGTGCATATACACTCACAAATGCATACGCGCGCACACACATATTATAAAATGACGAATTCAAAATCCCAGAAGAGGTATTTTGCCTTTTATCCTTTCAAGGCCGATGAAATACACTACCCTTCAAATAGTAAGGTTGAGGTATCGACTAAACTCTTCGCATGAAAGTTGCTAACCCTCTATCGTCGTCGTAGTAGTAGTAGTAGTAGTCAGGCGGTGAATTGGCAGAATCGTTAGCACGCCAGGTGAAATGCTTAGTGGTATTTCGGCTGTCTTTACGTTCTGAGTTCAAATTCCACCAAGGTCGACTTTGTCTTTCATCCTTTCGGGATCGGTAGATTAAGTATCAGTTGCATATTTGGGTCGATCTAATCGACTGACCCCCCTCCCAAAAAATTTCAGGCCTTGTGCCTAGAGGAGAAAAGAATCGTTAGCACACCGAGCCACACGCTTAGCTGCAGTTTTCGTCCGTCTTCACGTTCCGTGTTCAAATTCCACTGAGTTTGACTTTGCCTTTCAGTGTTTACAGGTCTGTAAAATAAGTACCAGTTGAGCACTGGGATCGACGTAATCGATTTACCCCTTCACCAGAATTGCTGACCTTGTGCCAAAATTTGAAACCGTTATCATTGTTATTAAGAGCTGTGGGTTGGTAGAATTGGTAGAGTGATGCAAAACGTCTTATGGTATTTGTCCTGGTCTTTGCATTCTCATCTAAAAATTTTCAGGGGTCATATGTAGCCTTTCATTCTTTTGGTGGCATTAAAATATAATACCACTGCCCTCAAAATTTCTGGCTGTCTTCCTATGTTAGAATCAATTGTTGCTGTTGTTATTATTGACTGAAACTTGATTGAACCGACAACTAAATATTCCACATAAAACTTTTGTAGCCATTAGAAGGCACGAATGCCAGTAAACCTTATTTTGTCTCGCAAAAATAGTGGAATGATGGGTACGACGTAGTTTCTTTGTCTTTTCCTTCTGAGTTCAAACTCCTGTGTACACTCCAGCCTTCAGAATCCTGGAGTGTACACAGTCAAAACTTAATGAAAAGCGACAAACAAAATGATGACACCGTTCTGGTTAATACATAATAAAAATTCCTTATCTCAGAAATACAGAATTGTAATATCCAATCGGTACGGAGCCGATGTAAGACTTCAATGGATTTTTATAGGCCTTAAAAATTCACTCTGCATCTGTCTATGGATATAGCACAATGGATGAATGCAGTAGTTAATGCAATTAAATCACCTAGAGGTTCTGAGTGAATATCAAGGCACCTAGAAAAGACTGGAGTGTACACAGCCGAAACGTAGTGAAAAGAACAATCAAGATGAGGGCACCACTCCAAATAATACATAATATAAAAAATTCTTCAACTCAGAAATACAGAATTGTAACATTGTTGCTATAGAACTAAACTTACAGTTCATAGATTCCATAATCTATTTTCGATCTCAATTAATTATATTTCATTTGACTTACGCATTATTCATTTGGTAACAAAAACAAAAGCAGTGTGAGAAATGTAAAAGCTAATTTGTTCTCGTGAATGTACATTAAGTTTGGTCAGTCATCAATTTTATAATTCAATATCTTGGACACTGCTGTTACTTCTTATACGTCAAGAATGATGTAGTTATTACTGTTTGAAAACAAGAACTTATAAACATTAAAATTAATTATATTCTATGCCAGCATTCACAATTGTTTACACTACAACAAAAACTAAAATAACATTCCACTGTTTCTATTTGAAATGTATAATTGTAAAACTGGGGAAATAATTGTGATTGATTTTCTTCCGCAGATCGTTACTAAATGACAGCTACTAATATCTATTTAATTGAACGAATCTTAGGAAATAGTTGTTTTTTAACTAGCCTCATACTTGAGCACAATTGGTTTTTCAAATTTAAACCTCCGTACTAAAGACAGATCTAGATCTAAAAACAAACAATTTATGGCGGCTTTACAGAAAGTGATATTGTATTTAAAATAGGGGAATTTCTAAATCAAAATTAATGGTTATTAGGGACTTATCTCGGCAGTTAATAAATTCATATAACACTTTATTTTTGACATTTCTATAACTGAAATAAGAATATACTAATACACGAGTTAAGAAATATAAATGAATATAATATCTTTGAATTTATCTTACTATCTGATACCTGTATATGTTTTTTTTTCTCTCCCAGTACACTTTATTTTCACTCGTAGTTTTAATTTCATACATGTACGTGAATATATTTTGCCATTGCAAGGACAAGATGATTTAATGCATAGTTTATTTTGTTTTATTTTTGTTTGTTTGTACTTATTTAGTTAGAGATAGAGACAAGTTGTTCATGCCGTTCAAATGTGATCCCCCGTTTCGCTATCAGTTTCCATATTTGATATCAAGTCATTCGTCTATTTTCCGTCTTACATGATACTACTGTCTGCGCTGATATTTTACTTTCCAGTAACTCTTTAGTAAAAAGAGTTCTTCTGTTGAATGTATCTCTACTTATTCTTTTCCGTTAGTTTATTCACCTTTTATTCTTTCCTTCCATATAAACAAAAGTTTACGCTTTTAATTACTATAGAAATCAATTGATATTTGTGTGACTGTAGTTATATTTTTAACACCACTGAAGTTGCTTTCTAACAGTCTAATATTTATATCAAATCAAATCCCATCTTCCAAGACTATGTGTTTCATAGATCCTAACTATATCAGATTTAGGATTATCGGCTTATAATGTCAGTAGTTTTCTATTTTTCCTATAAAAGCTTCTTTATTTCACTTAACTTTCATTTTCGTTTCTGTTTTAGGAAATTAACATTGTTTTGCTTTCCTGCAACCAACCGAGATTTACGTTTAGTCTGTGATAATTCAATGAATTACTGTTGCTACATCTACTATATATTGGTTTACTTAGATATTCAGGACTTCATCAATACTGATAGTCTTTCGGGTATTATTGATTTTCATTGTGTTAGTATAAATTCCCGCTAGTTACGTTGTATGAGGCTTATGGAGTTATTGCATTTTTCTTCTCTTTTTTCTTTCTATTCCATTGTGCGTCTTTACTGTGAAGTAAAGTTTGCATGTTATCCCAATATGGGAATTCGCTTCTTAATGTTCGTGTATTTGCAACCATATATATTTATAAATTGGGATTTCGGTGTAATGTTTGTTGCAAGGGTCAGTTGTTTCAAGCTTTCTTTCATTTCCCAGATCTCTCTTTCTTTCTCTCTCTCACTCTCTCTATCTCTATCGCCTACTCTCCCTCTATATGTATGTGTGTATATGCATGTGCCTGTATGTGTATAAATATGTATGTATATGCGTATGTGTGGGTGTATTATTCAGTTATTCTTGAGTATTCTATTTTCTTAATGTATGATCCGATTTTGTCCTTTATCATATGAAAGCCGGCCCCACTGCGTTTCTATTTTCATTCGTAAATCTAAATACCTTTTCCGGCAGCAATATTCAGTAATATAGTCTTCATTTATTTTCTGGGAATAAGATCTGTCGTAACCAGCATCATACGAGACTGCCACAGTTTATATATATATATGTAAGTAAAGGCAGTGCTCCAGCATGGCCACAGTCAAATGACTGAAACAAGTAAAAGAGAATATATATATATATATACATATATATATATATATATATATATATATATATATA
>NC_068992.1:27122570-27123945 GCF_001194135.2 Octopus bimaculoides
ATATAACACTTATTCGGTAGCCATGATAAAACTCCGAGTTCCGGATGCCGGGGCGGAAACCCACGCTGTCATCTATTCAGTTACCTGGCCATTGAAAATTCCTATGAAAATGACCGTTAAACAACGGGAAATTACTGTGTGGTTGACCGTTATTAAAACAAAAGAGCTATAGACCGCTAAGTAAGGGGAAGGAGTAAAGGTAAGGCAGTAAAAAAGTCCATAATATTTGCGTAAGCGCGCCAATCCGTACATGCGCCTATATGTATATACTCAACCACCCTCGCCTGAAACACACATGCTCACCCACAGACTCACTAATATATGGATGTGCATGTGTACATATGCATATGAGTACGAGTTGTATATATAGATATTGATATGTATAAATATCTGTATAAATATATATATACATGTCTAATATATGCATCTGTATACATCTTCACGTATATATATTCTTCTACTACTAAGCACTGACATGTCCAACCACCTAATCTATATTCCTAAATTCTTCATTCCACCATATTACCGCCTCATCACTTAGACTCTATCTAACTGACACTCCGTTACCTTTTACACTATTATACCTCTCGCTCTTTCTATCACACCCATTCCTTCTATCTGACACTCCTTTAGTCTTTACCCTATTTTCCTTTTAAACACTAATATCTTTCTCTCTCTATCACCCTAATATCCCCACCCCTACTTTCAAGTTATCTTGACTGACCACTAACTGGTACACTTTCCCTGTCTTCATCTCTCTCCTTGTTTTATCTCTCTGTATTATCTCTCTCTTTGTTTTTCTTTTTTCTTTCTTTACTTTATTTCACTCTTCCTGTTATTTATTTTTTTTCTTCTCTTTTCTTTCTCTTTTGTTTATCCCTCTCTTCCTGTTTTCGATTTGACCTTACAAATACATTCCCTACTTTTAGGTCACTTTAAATAAGACCCTCGATTCACTAGCACTATATACAAACTCTATACTTAGAATGACCAACTTTAAATACTATTGGAATTTAGAATGACCAATTTTAAATACTATTGGTATTTACTCACAAGGTATTGGAATCTTATATGTATACCATTCTGCCTAAATAATGGATCTACAAATGCAATATCCCTGCATATCTCACATCTATTTTCATTCCTCCACTTCACTCTCTATTTCGTATCTTATTTAAATTAACTATTGCTTAACCATTTTCTCACACCGTCTCCGATGAAGGGATATAATAAAGATCCTGGAAACAGCTGTAAGACCTTGTATTTATTAACGTTCTAAAATCTTCACTGCCTTGGGGTTTTTTATCTTATTCTGAAAAAAAAATGATATATATATATATATTAGATACAGACAGAGTATTAGATAATGCTGCAC
>NC_068992.1:27124858-27130100 GCF_001194135.2 Octopus bimaculoides
TCTGTTGATCAGTCTAGGACGGAAAAGTTGCAGATTTTCGTTCATTTTGACAATTTCATGGCAATGTTTCTGCAGTAATGGTTTTTCCGGGTTCTAAGAAGATATAGTGGATGAGTCCAGCAGTACACCACCAAACAGCCACCAATAACCTTCATTTTGAAGAGCTCGGATTTCGGGAAGGTTTTCGGTACTTCATTTTGGTCCAACCACCGAGAAGAACGTTTTTTTATTATTGTACAGAATCCACTTTTCATCGCAAGTTACAATACGGTCGAGAAATGGATCGGTCTGATTACGGAGATTGAATCTGGTTCACGGAAACTGTGTGGAAGCCTACCGTGTGTATATATGTGTGCATGTGTGCGTTTCTGATTGTGTCTCTCAACTATCACCGCTTGACAAACGGTGTAGATTTGTTTAGGTCCCCGTAGCTTAGCTGTTTGACTAGAGATTGATAGTATAAGTATCAGACCAAAAAATAAGTACTGGGGTTGATTTCTTCGACCAAACCCTTCAAGACGGTATTCCAACATGGCCACAGCCCAATGACTAATACCAGTAAAAGCAAATTTGCTAAACTTTGGTGGAAACTAAAAAAAACAAGCAGCTTTTGTTGGGATTAAATTTGGAGTGGTGGAGAAGACAACTATCACTCTCATTCTTTGTTAGATGTACATCGTAGCATGGTCGCATTACATCAGGCTATAAGATATCTCTTTAATCCTGTGCTGGCGTGGTTCGATTTTATTGCTGTGTTTGTATTAATCGTCATGGTTGATATACTGTGAAGTAGAGCGTTGAATTTGCTATTATTTTGTTGTATTTGTTGCTTCTGTTTCACATTATGTACGTAACTCGTTTCTTTCTTTCCTGTTGCTGATACACGTTATTTGCTTTAAAACAGATATTTTGTGCATAATCGAGACAAAGGACACATAAAATGCGTATTGATTGCACTTAGTGCAGAGTGCGAATAGCTGGGTTTATTCGTTTTGCTCCTGGATTTCGCGATTCTAATGGATTTTACATTCGTTTTTTACATAACATTATGCTTCATCTCACAAGTCATTGAATCCAGAGATGATTTTATTTCACTTTTCAGACAGTGAGCTGGCAGAATCGTTATCACGCCGGGCGAAATGCTTAGCTGTATTTCGTCTGCCGCTACGTTCTGAGTTCAAATTTCACCGAGGTCGACCTCCTTTTGGGGTCGATAAATTAAGCACCAGTGAAACACTGGGGTTGATGTAATCGATTAGTCCCCTTCCTCCAAATTTAAGGCTTTGTGCCTCCAGTAGAAAGGACTAGATGCTTAGCAGCATGTCTTCCAGCTTTTCCTTCTGAGTCCAAATGTTGTGATGTGAACTCTTTGCCTTTCAACCTTTTAAAGTGCCTCTCAAGTTCTGGAGTCGATGTAATCAGCTAATTCTCTCCCTGGAAAAATACTGGTCTTGTGCTGCTAAATATTTTCATTATGACGTCTTGGTAGAGTACTTACAGCGTCGTGAAAAAAAATGCATTTTATAACATTTCTTTCGAATCTTTACATTCTGGGTTCAACTGTCAATTTTTACTTTCAAATAAAGTATGGGGATTGATTGAAAGAATATTCAAACCCCCTCCTCTCAAAATAGCTGGGCTTGTGCCCAGCAATTAGACACTATCATTATTGTTGTTAATGTGCTTTTTCATTGCTGATCGTTGTCAACGTTTCACTGATCTCGTAAATGATAATTTCGTCTCGGATAAATTAAAAATAAAAAAACAGTACGGTGTTCTGAGTGTGTTTTTTTAATTTTATCCCCAAAATGTGCTGGAACGTTTGAACTTTTATTCCATTTACAGGGAGTGGAGTATAGTTTGCCTTTAGACATTTTAAATAGTCCTACTCATTTAACACAATTTGATTTTTATAAATAGCTTTTTGCAGTAATTACCTGTTCTGCAGAATGGAAGCCTCAGAATTGATAATGAGAAATGCTCACTGCAGCAGCAATAGTTGAAGAAGCGTAAACGAAGATGTCCTAAATTGTTTACAAACTAAAAATCTCAAATACATATTTGGATGTCCAATGTTACACTTGTATAATAGCAGAGATCAGAAGAATAATTTTAGGTATTAATAATTCGAATGGAAAAATACAGTTCGAAGAACATCAAAAAGTTAAAGAAACCCAATGTCATTCAATCACTTTTTAATTTAGAGTCGCTCGAATTGAGCCAGTTCAAGGAAAAGGAAAAGAGTCGACGTGGTACGTCGCAAAAGACTACCTCCATGTTCGAAGAATTTTCCCATAAATGGTTGAGGAGGAAAGCAGTATTCTTCTGTTTTTCAGAGAAAGACTAAGAGTCCCATATGCAGGAGGAAGCTTTAACCAGCTTTGGCAGTGAGTAAGCTCCATCGACTGGTTTAGAACATATAAAAGCATATTCTTTTGCTCTATTCTGTCACTCTTTTACTTGTTTCAGTCATTTGGCTGCGGCCATGCTGGAGCACCGCCTTTAATTGAACAGATTGACCCCAGAACTTATTCTTTGTCAGACTAGTACTTATTCTATCGGTCTTTTTGCTGAACCGCTAAGTTACGGGGACGTAAACACACCTTTATCAGTTGTCAAGCGATGGTGGTGGGAAAAACACAGACACACAAGCATACACGACACACACATACAGACACACACTCACACACATATATGTATATATTTACGTCGGGTTTCTTTCAGTTTCCGTCTATCATATCCACTCACAAGGCTTTGGTCGGTCCGAAGCTCTAGTAGAAGACACTTGTCCAAGGTACCCCCACAGTGAGACTGAACCTAGAACCATGTGGTTGGTAAAAAGCTACTTACCACACAACCACTCCAGCGCCTATGTCTGTTTTATTATTATTATTTTTTTTTAATCAAGAACGATGTGAGGAGATATGCAGAGCAGTTGCATCTCGAGTTTAACCAGAGGCTGGTACTACAGTAAATGGATTTCAGAAACACTAGGGTCATAGCTACTGATCTTGATACAGACACCGATGCTTGGTGTTTAGTTACTTTTGTGTAACAATACACATATGGAGTGCGCACAGAACTGACTAGCAACACCATGTAACTTGGTGAAGTCTGAAAGGACATCCGAGTTCTAATGAATCTCGAAGACCACACGATTATCCAGAAACTGTATCCGATAGAAAGGACTAAGAATAGATCAATGAAATTGTGATGCACAGAAGACTCAGTGACTACACGTTTAGTAAGAAGGCTAAATGATTAGGAAAAGCCGAAGATAAACGAGGAAAGGGGCATACGGAGGCAAAAGCAACATCAACAGCAACAGCTGGCGGTCAGTCATTTAACCACTCATTTAACAGAAGGTGATTAAAGGGAAACATTTCAGACTGGAGGTGATTCGAGAAACTACACAGATAATACATTATTTATATTATTTACATTTGACGGATATTTGTCTTCATCTTGTTTGTTGTTAACACAACGTTTCAGCTGATATACCCTCCAGCCCTCATCAGGTGTCTTGGGGAAATTTCGAACCTGGATTCTCATTCCTAAGGTATTTTTCGATGTTGTTTTTGTTATTATTATTATTATTATTATTATTATTATTATTATTATTATTATTACTATTATAATTATTATTATTGTTGTTGTTGTTGCTGTTGTTATTCAAGTCAATGCCTGGAATCGAACTCAGAATCTTGGGATTAGTAGCTCGCGCTCGTAACCACTACGCCATATGCCCCACTACACCATATGCCCCACTACACCATATGCCCACGGGCATATGGCATAGTGGTTAAGAGTGTGGGCTACTAACCCCAAGATTCCGAGTTCGATTCCAAGCAGTGATCTGAATAATAGTAGTAATAATAATAATAATAATAATAATAATAACATTGAAAAATACCTTAGCAATGAGAACCCAGGTTCGAAATTTCCCCAAGAAACCTGATAAAAGTTGGAGAGTATATTAGCCGAAACGTTGTGTTAACAACAAACAAGATGAGGACAAATATCCGTCAAACGTAAATAATGTACATAATTCCTCATCTCTCAAATATAGAACTGTATACAAATAATGTCTTCTGATCCCTGTGTAGATTAATAAGTCACATTTCTATCCATTTGTGTTTGTTTGTTGCACTATATTTTTAATATGTTGTATTAACTTTTAACCTTCCTCATCGTTATATATATATACATAACTTGTTTTGAAAGCCATTTGGTTGTATGATATATTTTGTATAGTATGTATAGGACTGCACGGTCAATAAAGGAAGGATTATTGATGTTGTTGTCGTTGTTGTCGCTATCATCATTATCATCGTCATCCTCATCATCACCACCACCATCATCATCATCATCATCATCATCATCATCATCATCATAACGATCGTTAGCAGTATTAGAGTTCTTCATCAGCCTAACATGTTTTGACAGGCCATATCCATCTCATTACTTCTTTCTTTGCCAGTTAATATCAATTAGGAATTTCATCAATGAAATCCATCATTCTATCAATTAATAATAATGCAAACATGGATAATTAATCGTTTTTAAATAATTTCCTTTCTACTAGAATCTGCATCAGCCTCATTTCTAAGATCCTATCAAATTTTAATAACATTTCACATCAGAGTTAATCCATTGGGCTCTTTTTCCCATTGATACAAAAGAATCCAATATTCCATATGAATTATCGGAGGCACAAATGGAAAATGGCCTTTCACTCAATCAAAATTGAAAATTGAAAAAGCGGAAAAAGCGAATTGTAATCTTATCCAAACAGTAATATTATGAAATCTCTATTGATTGTGATTTCAAACTATGAAAATGGTGAAACTGTAAAATGGACGGGATCAATAAATGATTGCAATCGTTTATTATATTGATACTTTATTTGAACTTAGAAGGAAATGGAGTGTTGGAAATTGTACACAGAGTCGTAGAAGTGCCTTGATGAATTTAATTAATTTTGTTTCTCTGAGTTGAAGATCTGTCTGAGTTGACTTTCCATTTCTGTCTTCCAGGTCAGATAACTCATGTACCAGTAATGGACTGGGGTCGATGATTATTTGAATACACTCCTCTTTGAGAAATATGTGCCCTCGTATTTTAATTTAAAAGTTATACAATCTTGTATATTTTAGTCATATATATTTTTTAGCCACACACACGCGCACATACACACACACACACACACACACACACACACACACATATATATATATATATA
>NC_068992.1:27131058-27131625 GCF_001194135.2 Octopus bimaculoides
ATATATATATATATATATATATATATACTCGGCTACATGTCTCACTTTTTCTCCCTAAAATTTTTACCTAAATATTGGAGTGCGACTTATAAACGCATCCTATAAAACATCGTCACATATTTTCTAGGTACAAGCCATGTCTGAAGTTCCGACACTTGGAATAACTTAAAAGAATAAAATTTTACATTATAGTCAACGGTTCCTAAAATGCATAGACTTAATGGGATAACAGTCGTTGTAAGCCATCTTCAGCTTACTGAAAGCTCGGTTGCCGAACAACAACTATGTCGACGAGATTCCTAATCAAACTTTGCTCTCCAAACATCAAAGTCGCTGCGACTTATAGTCGAGTCAATGATAAAATTTCCGGTTTGAACCTTGTAAGTCGGCGGTGCATCTTACAGGCGAGGGCGTTTATAGTCGAATATATACGATATATACAAAGAGAAGGAGAGAGAGCGAAAGAGGGAGAGAGAGAGAGAGAGAGAAAGAGAGAGAGGGAGAAAGAGAGAGAGAGAGAGAGAGAGAAAGAGAGATAGAGAGAGAGAGAGAGAGAGGGAGAGAGAG
>NC_068992.1:27133192-27139094 GCF_001194135.2 Octopus bimaculoides
TGTGTGTGTGTGTGTGTGTGTGTGTGTGTGTGTGTGTGTGTGTGTGTGTGTGTGTGTGTGTGTGTGTGTATTAGCTCTTTACCATTACTTTATTGTTTTACTGATCATTATTTTCCTTTCTTTCTCTGATTAATTCGTTTTTATATAAGATTAACAAATTGAGATTTTTTTTACATCCATTATAAATATTTTCCCATCCTAAATACTCTGTTTACTTAAGTCTTTCTCACTGACTCAAACAAAGTCAGGATTATTTATTATTAAATAACTCCAGCTTTATACAGATTTATGTCTATTGGGTTTTTTTTATAGAGACGTTCTACAAATTAGACAAACAAAACTTGTGTTTTATAGAAAGCTACGTAGTAAACAGATCTCTATTGTAAGCACATCTTTCACTTAAAATTTCGCCACATTCTTACTTAAACCCGGTGATAGCGGGACAAGGATCTTCTTTACTATTTGAGACTGTTTTCTCCAAAGGAGAGTTAAGTAGTTGACACGACGCTGGTAACCTAGTTGTAAAACGTTATATAAATGCAATGAGTAGTGAGATAATATTTGATCACAATCAAATTACCAAACACCGAATAGTTTTACTAGCAGTGTTATTGCCTCTTCTCTAACTTTTCACGGGAGAGTTACAGTACCCATGACATTTGAAAGATGTTACAAATTTGTGAAACTGATGGAACAAATTTTTCTCTATTTCAAACACTTCAACGGTCATAGAGCAAATAAATCTCATTCTTTTGGGGTATTGAAGGATAGTGTTGCAAACATATTTTGCAGTTTCTTGCATCTGAATCGTAATGAAAGGCTAACTGAAAGGATACGTCATGCTCCGTTGGAAGATCTTAATAGGATTAAGGTCACAATATGTCATCCAATAAGTTTATTTATTTTTTAAAGTGTACCGTTTCTTATAAATGGAAGTAACTCACCTGTTTGATTACCGCTATAAGAAGCAACGTAGTTCAACTGAACCATTTGTCCTCAAGGCGAAACAAATTGTCGAAATACTTACTGTAGACTAGATTCTGTATAAGATCTCAAGAAGTGAATAGAGGCGTTTAACAGAACGACTAATTAATACAGATAACCAGAAATACTATTTCACAGATACTTCAAAGTTTTCCATGTAAGTTATACATGATGAGATGAAAACGATCAGAGAAAACTAACAAAAACAATTCCCATTCATATTTTCAGAGACAGAAATAGTCTTCAACTAAACATATTCATTGGCTTCAACTGAGTATTCTGGTAAAATTAATAAGCAGCAATCCACTTCCCTAAATTGCTGAAAACTCTAAAGAACGCATATAAATCCTTCATTTCCAAAACTCCTACATTAACTCCAGCAAATTTTCGACACTATCATTTAAAAGTATCTTATATTCTATTTTAGATGCTCTTAAACAGTACAATAAATATAATTATGAAAGCATACATTAGACTATGTAAAAAATTTGCTTTCCTTTACAGAAATTCTAACCCGTTTAGCGTTTTAGCTAGTACTAAAGAACTAGAATTGAAAAAATATTATATCAGTAAATCTTTATTCGTTATAAAACAAAGTTGGTAATTATAATCGACAAGATCTGCAATAATTATTCTTTATCTTTAATCGAGAATGGAATAAACACATTAATTCTATAAAAATAATTCAGTATAATGGTTAAATATTCTTTCCTAAAGCTAACACTGTTCACTTTTATACAATTACACAGACACACAGACATACACACATACACATACGCACATATACACATACATACATACGCGCACATACATACATTCAAACATACATACATAATACATACATACATATACATATATAATGTACTGTTCCGTGATAGAAAATCCACACACATATATACATACACACAGATATATATGTATATATAAATGTGTATGTATATATATACATATATATATATATATATATATGTGTGTGTGTGTGTGTGTGTGTGTGTGTGTGTGTGTGTGTGTGTGTGTGTGTGTGTGTGTGCGTGCGTGCGTGTGTGCGCATGTGTGTGCGTATGTGTGTGTGTGTGTGTGTGTACGCTCAAACATTGAAATCAGATTTTTATTGTTATTTAATAGCTGATTGGTTGTTATATCAACCACTAAAAACAATCTATACAAAAGTATATTTGCTTATTTATCGAAGACAAATGTGATTGACTTTTCAATGATTATGTATGCTACCGCTACTGGTAAGTGACTCAATGAAACCCTTTAAACTTTTTATTGTTTCTAAACTAATTAATATGATATTTTCTAAACAGTGTTACATATTTACATAAGATGAAATGGTCTTTTTCTTTGTAGTATATCAGACTACTAACGCTTATTTTATTGAATAGGAGAGACAAGGTAAAGCCAAACAATGTGTATGTGTATGTGTATAAATGTATATATGTACATATACATATGTGTGTGTGTGTGTGTGTGTGTGTGTGTGTGTGTGTGTGTGTGTGTGTACATATATACATACATACACACATACATACATTTACTTATACGTATCTTTCTGTGTTTCAATATCATTATATTATATCCCGAGGGAAGCAGACAAGATGATCACATCGAGTACTTGACCTGTTCTTTATCATATCAAACCCGGAGGAATAAAAGGCAAAGCTGGCCTTGGCGGGATTTGAACTCTGAGTGTAAGGAGTCGGAAGAAATGCCATTAAGCGTTTTGTCCGACGTGCTAAAGATTCTACTAGCTCGCTGCCTTACGTTATTAATATGACGCTATTATGTGAGCTGTGTGTATCAGCTTATCTTAATCCTCAGTACTTTCACTTACAGTTTTACAAACAACTTCCCAGGACAGGACATTCAGTTCAATCCATTTTGTAAGCGAACAATGATTCCCTTTCGAAACAAACGAAAATGTCTTCTTTTAAAGCACGTCTTGCCACCATCATATCATGATGGTGGTAACTCAGTATCCGTGAGTTACATTTATCCAAATATAAGGGGAAATGAAATAAGCCTTCGAAGGAAACATCGACTAAGTTATAAATTAAAAGTACAACCTTTGCAAATTACCAGTAAGGGAGCCTACATATTTGATCTGCGAAGGATAGAAGACAAGTCTCTCGTCAGATTGATCGAGTAGTATTAGATGATAGAAGTATTAAGATGATCACGGATGGAAGGCCTTTGATCATTTAACTACTCAATCATATCTGACCTGGAGCAAAACAATAAAACTGACATGTTATAAAGAAATACAAGAAACTAAAGGTAAGTTATCTCGATCCGTTCAAACATCAAGCCTTCTCACGTCCGTCAGATTTCTGAAAAGAATCACCAATATGACTTTCATCATACTGAAATCCTATTGATGACATTAGAAGGTTAGAAAAATCACTACATCACATCCTTTGTCTCCTGAAATCTGAAGGATTAAACTGCAGTGAAAAATAAACTAATCCTCAGATATGTTCAGGAGAAATTATAGATCTTTTTTATGTTATTCTGATTTGCTTCATGTTAGTTCAGATAAAGAAGGTAGGAACATAATTCCATGTACATAAAACACACGCACACACACATACTTTCTTTATATGCGTGTGTTACATATAACAGACGTGTGTGTGTGTGTATGCCTGTGTGTATGTGTGTGCATCTCTGTATGTATGTATTCCCCAACATGGCCCCAATTTAATAGCTGAAACAAGAGAATAAAAGAATGGGTGTGTGTGTATATATATATATATATATATATATATATATATATATATATATATATATATATATATATATGAACTTATCTTAACCTTTTTAATGCGACTCTATTCTATACTGCTTTCTCCCCTAACCTAACTAATTCCCTTTTTCTACCTTTCATCGCTTTCGATCTGTCTCTCTCTCTCCCTCTTTCTCTTATCTTTCTCTCTCTCTTTCGTTGCTCACACGTGACCATCGTCCATCTTTCTTTTCCTCACGTGATCATCTGTCTTTCTAGCACGGACATTCAAAGGACTGGACGTCTCCTATCTTTCTCTTCTTCTATCTTTTCTCTTTTCTCTTTTCAAAGAAAATATTTCTCTCAGTGTTCACTATTTTCCCCACGTTCCTGTCTAACGACCCTCCATGTTTGTTTTCGTTCGGTTTCCCTGTATGTCTCCACTGTCCTGTTTTTGTTCCTAACTTTTACCCTCCATAAACCCCAAATTTTATTTTGGTATTTATGGGAGCAACTGTCTTCGAAGACTCATTGTCGTTGATTACTCGAAATGGGGAGTAGATAGACAGCCAACAACAGATGAAGGGTCATTCTTTGTATTAATTGTCCTTTTTTTCTCTCATTATTTGCGTATTTAACTCATTTGTTTTCGCATTTCATGTTGTTTATTGTTGGTGACGTCCTGTACCCATATATGCATATATATATATATATATATATATATATATATATATATATATATATATATATATGCATATATATATTATTTATATTATTATTATATATTTATGTATGTATGTAAGTATGTATGTATGTATAAGTCATATTTACAGATGTTGACTGGGGTCCCATTATGCAGCCTACCACCTTTCCTCTCCAAGAGGATATTTTAACCCAATATTTACGTTATTATTTATAGCTTTGTCTACTTCAAGTTCAAAATTATTTCACGTTCTCTCGAAGTTTCCAAATTGTTATGTTGCACGCGCGCGCGTGTGTGTGAGTGTGTGTGTCTGCGTCTGTGTCTGTGTGTGTCTGTGTGTGTATCTGTGTGTCTCTGTGTGTGAGAGAGAAAGAGAGAGAGTGTGTGTGTGTGTGTGTGTGTGTGTCTACGTGTGTGTGTGTGTCTATGTGTGTGTGTGTGCGCGCGCGCTTGTGTGTGTGTGTGTGTGTGTGTGCATGGGTAGGTACGAATATATGTGTGTATTGGGAAAAGTAAACAAAATGCTTACGCTACAGGTTATATTTCTACTGCTGCAGAAAAAATTGCAACAATTTGTGCGGTTCAATTGTTTTTTTCTTTTTAATGTTTACCTCACAAAAGCTGACCTCTTTTATCCAGGGAGACATTAGCAGCCTAAAGTGATTTATCATCTAAATAGACTAAGACACAAATCAAGTGAGTACTATAATAAATTTTCGTAACAGTACAGGTGAAGACAATGTGTATTTACTAATTCCTTTATTACCATCTTAGAGCTACGAAGATGTACTTGCATAGCAAGTGACCTGATCTGATATCGTGTGCTGGAACGGAAACAATTGCAGCGTGGAAGGTGTTTATAGGCCACTTAAATACACACAAAAATCGTTAGATTTACTTTAAATTCAATTTGTCAAAATATTTTCAGCGCTTTTAGACCGCGACCTGATCACTGACAATATTCCATCTTACAGTGTTTTTGGATATATGAAATGTAAAGGATGTCTTCTTCCTTTTTTTAATAGAAAATATAGTTTTATACTCGCAATGGAAAGTGAGATGGTAGCACAGCAGGTTTCCTGTTCCTACAGGCAGGAAAAATGGAGTCAATTCCAGCAGTTTTACAGTGATGAGGCTTTACTCAGACACAGAAATCCTTATTTTCACTACCAGCCTCAAACATTATCTGGTATCTTTTGGCTTTTACTTGTTTCAGTTATTTGATTGTAGTCATGCTGGGATACCGCCTTGACGGGTTTAGTCGAGCAGTTCAAGACCAGGACTTGCTTTTTTAAAGCCTATCGGGCTCTTTTGCCGAACCGCTGGATTAGGATACGTAAACACACCAACACCGGTGTTGGGACAAACGCAGACTCAATGACATACACATGCGCGCGCACACATACACACCCACACACGCACACACACATACACACACACACACACACACACACACACACATATATATATATATATATTTATATATATAT
>NC_068992.1:27140360-27144611 GCF_001194135.2 Octopus bimaculoides
TGTGTGTGTGTGTGTGTGTGTGTGTGTGTGTGTGTGTGTGTGTGTGTGTGTGTGTGTGTGTGTACAGAGAGAAAAAGAGGGAGAGAGTAAGAGTGGTTAAGAGCAAAGGATATTCAGTGTAGATAACACAGAGTAGTGCTCAAATGGATGTAAAATTAAATTCTAACCTCTTTATCCATGACCGGACCCACGACACGAAAGTGGTTATTAGAGAAATCCAAATCTAGTTGCTATGGAAGAAGAAGCACAGCCAGGCTTCAGACATATTTAAATGGAACACAAAATACAGATTATAAAATAAAGAAAAAATATATGATGAACGTATAATGCCACTCTAGTCTTGAAGAAGGACAAATGTACTCAGCAATTTCATCTGCACTTGTAACTATAACACCATAATCGTATCACATATAAACAGGGCTATTACGTACGTTTGACTATTTGAAACAGCTGTCAAGATAAGACATCAAATACTGTTTTTCATTACCTATATATTTTCTTTATTTTACAATCTGTATCTTGCTCTCCAAGTAAATATAGATTTCAAGCTTGTATTTATCTACATTACTACTTCTCTCTCTCTCTCTCCCTCTTTCACACTCCCTTTCTCTCTATCTATCTCTCTATATGTGTGTGTGTCTTTGTGTACGTATGTATATGTATAGATAGATACAGACAGACAGATAGACAGACAGATAGACAGACAGACAGATAGATAGATAGAGACAGACAGACAGATAGGTAGATAGAGACAGACAGACAGATAGGTAGACAGAGAGAAACAGAGACAGACAAACAGACAGACAGACAGATAGGTAGACAGACAGACAGACAGACAGATAGATAGATAGATAGATAGATAGATAGATAGATAGATAGATAGATAGATAGACAGAGACAGACACACATACATATACATACAATGTTTGTAGTAATTATAGCATGCATTTTCTAGTCAATAAACTGCCTACATATTTCTCTGCATTCCTGCTTGTTGAATTTCGATTTATTTATTATATACTTGTGCCTATGTACACGCACATATTTTCTTATATGTAGCTGTTATATTGCTTCTGTCAATATATCTGTATTCAGTTTAATTCACTTTAAGATTACATTTCTAATCTCACCACAGCATAATTGATTTCGCAACAGAAAATACAATTAGATTGGTCATTACTAAACGAGAAATGGAATGTTGTGTCCTTTAGGCATTTTACTTGTTAATCAAATTGTTCAATCGTTAAATTAGAAAGAAAATTATTTCTTGAAATAATACATATACGTACACAGATCTATATATGTGTATGCATGTATACATACATATGTGTGTGTGTGTGTGTGTGTGTGTGTGTGTGTGTGTGTGTGTGTGCGTGTGTATCTATGTATGTATGTGTATGTATATGTACGCATAAATATATGTACATATATGTAAATATACATATGTGTACACACATATATATATATATATATATATATATGTGTGTGTGTGTGTGTGTGTGTGTGTGTGTGTGTGTGTGTGTGTGTGTGTGTGTGTGTGTGTATGTATGTGTGTGTGTGTGTGTATATATACATATACATATGTGTATATACACACAGGTGTGTGTGTGTATGCATGGTGTGTCTGTGAAAGAGGAATTTAAGATGAAATTGAAATTACTTTAAAATTCATTCTTTACGAATAAAATTAGTTCGTTTTTAAATGCATGTTACGACTTCGAGCTAAAAGTTTGACGAACCGACGGCAGCAGTGTTTTCAAATTTTGATTTAAATATATGTATTTATGTAATTTTCAGTTGCACGAGTTGGGTGTTTTTCTCTTTTTTGTTTTATTGTTTGTTTTGCTTTTTTTAGTGAAAGAATATTTTTTGAGATGTCATTGCAAATATTTTATATAACTGTAGACGTGGTAATTTTTTTTATTATTATTTCTAGTGACGTTAGTAAAGAAATGCTATTTCAGGAATTTAGAAAGCCAAAACAATTTTAATGAAATTTCTGAATTATGACATAGTTAGATAATATGTATTGAACTGAAATAATACATATGGCAGTTTCTTGCACTTCTGTTAATAAATTGAAATTTCATGAATAATTTCGTTGATACAATGTAGTGTGTTTTAGCTAAATGTTATAAAATTTTAGACGTGATAATTGCGTTTTAAATACATACACATGGTACGAGGGTGAGTCAGAAAAGTAATGCCCTTTTGTTTAGGACAGGTATAATTACCAACACATGAACACGTATCATGCATCAAAATGAATCTGGTCCTCTGTGGATCACATTTCTACTTCTCAACATAGTCACCGTTTCTCTCAATAGCAATGTTCCACCTTCGAATGAGAGCATGTATCCCTGCCCCGTAAAATTCTGTTGACTGTTCTTTGAGCCACTTCTTCACTACAGTTTTCACTTCCTTGTCACTGGAATAATGTTTACCTCTCAAACCCTCTTTCATGGAGCCGAAGAGATGATAGTCTGAAGGCGCTAAATCTGGAGAGTGTGGAGGTAGGGAAGAAGTGGCTCAAAAATCAGTCAACAGAATTTTACGGGGCAGGGATACATGCTCTCATTCCAAAGTGAAACATTGCTATTGAGAGAAACGTTGACTACGTTGAGAAATAGGGATGTGATCCACAGAGGACCAGCTTCATTTTGATGTATGACACATGTTCCTGTGTTGGTAATTATACCTGTCCTAAACAAAATGGCATTACTTTTTGACTCACCCTCGTACTCTTTATAACAAGCTCAATTTCGAGTAATATGACAAATATTAAAAGGAATGTAGTTAAACAGCATATACCATAGTATATCCAGGAGACTTATCAAAAGTGTTTCAGCTGTGATTATCCTGTTTTGTCATTTATTACCATGTCCTTATATTATTATGTGTCTTGTACCTGTATAGGTTTGCAATTTGGTCACAAGACCGGCTAATTTGAGGCATGGCGTAGGTCAATTACATTGATCAACTGGTAATTATTTTATCGACCCAAAAAGATAAGTCGACCTCGGCAGAATTTGAACTCAGAACGTAAAGACGGATGAAATGCCACAAAAAAATTTGCCCGGTGTGCTAACGGCTCTGCCTGCTCGCCGCCTTACCTCATACTTATATAAGATAGGATTTATTACCATGTATGCAGTTCTTCATTGTTTAATGTATCCGTGTTTTGTTTTTGCTTCTTTGCAACGACAGGCTGTGACGAAGGAAGATTTGGCTATTATTTCTAGTAGGCCTGGTAACCAGGTATTGTAATTCAGTATTATGTTGCCGAGATGGCAAAATATCATAATTGGAACGGTTGAACATTGTCCGAGGTCAAATAGTTGATAATATGTACGGCATGTAAAAAGTGATAATCACATACATGCAAGCATGGTTTTGTCCATTTATTTATAGTTAGAATTCTGGAGCCTCTAAATTTGGAACTTACATGACTGTCATTTATGAAGAGTTTGCGGACTTCACGACAGACTAGACGGATTGAAAATATTTCATATTCTGACTCAACGTTTTATTTTTTCGGAATTTTATTCTGTTGAATTACTTAATGATAGCGGGTTCTGGATTCAATAATAATTAACGGAGAATGTAAATTAGAGACATGTAGATGACTGGGTTTTTATATTCATCAAATCTGTTATTTGTCTCAAATGTTACATATATATATATGTAGGCGTGGTCGTGTGGTAAGAAGTTTGCTTCCCAACCACATGCTCCGGTTTCAGTCAACTGCGTGGTACGTCGGGCAAGTGTCTTCTGCTATGGCCCAGAGCCGATCAAAACTTTTGGAGTGGTCTTGGTAGAAGGAAACTGAAAGAAGCCCGATGTATATATATGTGGTAGGGTGTTATGTGTTTTGGAGACTATGTTTGTTCCCACCACCGCTTGACAACTGGTGTTGGTGTGTTTACGTGTCCGTAACTTAGCGGTTCTGCTAAGACTGGCTTAGATAGAATATGTAGAGGGCTTTAAAAAATAAGCACTGGAGTCGATTCAGTCAACTAAAAGTTTTCAAGCAGTGCCCCAACATGGCTGCAATCTAATGACTGAAACTAGTAAAAGATAAAATATAAATAGATAGAGAGATAGAGATAGAGAGAGAGAGACAGACAGAGAGAGAGAGAGAGAGAGAGACAGAGAGAGAGAGAGAGACAGAGAGAGAGACAGAGAGAGCGAGAGAGACCTGAGAAAGGTATACAGAAAGAGAAAGATGAAATGTAGATAGATATTTATATA
>NC_068992.1:27145024-27149329 GCF_001194135.2 Octopus bimaculoides
AAAACTAGATCAAATCCAAAGTATAAACGTTCTTCTTACTTCTATGACAAGACACAAAAGTTCTATCTTTTCTAAATGAAAAGTATGATTTCGTGACATATCTACGCTTTACAAAAGGTTTTGTTGTGTTAGGGTATTGAAAATAAAGTTGAAAGATGGTACCTTGTTTCTTCTAAGACATGAACTGTTCCAATGATATTCTTTTATTCTTTTATATGTTTCAGCCCTAAGGCTGTGGCCATGCTGGGGCACATGATTTTTGAAATATTGTCTTCATCTTGAAACTGAGGTTATCATTCCGAAAAATCTATAAAGATATTATAAGCGCGAGCGTAGTAAGAAATTTCTGTCTCAACCACATGTTTCCGGGTAAATACTTTGAAAGTAAGGTACCATTGAAATGTGAATACACACGGAATAATAGAAGTTTTGCGTAAATCAGACCATGGATTCCCGAATGAAAGGCAAAGTCGACCTTTCAGTTTCCGCCTACCAAATCCACTCACAAGGATTTGATCAGTCCGAGGCAATAGCAACAAAAGACACATGCCTAAGGTGCCATGCAGTGGGACTGAATCTGAAACCATGTGGCTGGAAAGCAAACTTCGTACCAAACAGTCACGCTTGCTCCTATATAAATTATTGCAATATGTGAATTATGGCACAAAAGAAAATATAATTTTAAAAGTTGAGATTTAAAATGGGTTGCGATTTTTGTGTCTCCAAATAGTTTAAGAACCTCTATATATCATTATATTGATTATACGTTCTCAGATCTAGATCTTTTATTTTATTTTCTCGTTTTAATTTTCCTAAGCTACCACATGATGGCACCATATTGAGACAGAATAAGATATATTTTATATCAGCAAGTATCTAAATGATGGCTAACTAACGCCATTGCCTTATTATTTATCCAAAGTACTATCATTACTTAAGTATTTATTTTTAAGGTCTTGGGAATAAAAATATTTAGATGGTAAGAAATATCACCTGCGCGCGTCTGGTTCTATCATTAGCAGAATATTTCACTCTCAAGTCACGTCTTTCAATTGGAATTTCGTTTCCATAGATGACAGTTTATCATTTCAATTCTCTGGTGATATTTTTAAAAATGAATTTATCATAATATTGAATAAGACAATAAAGAATAAACATATATGTGTTCGCTTCTATATATGTGCGTGCGTTTAATGTTTGTTTAATTTTTACTGTTTACGCTTCGTATATGTGCATGTATTAATTCAATTTTTGTATTTTATTTTTTAAGCAAAATCTCTTATGTGTGTGCACGTTTATGTACATGTGTGTACGTTCATTTTTGTGTGTAAACATAATACAAATAAACATTCACTAAAAAAATGTTGAGGAATATTTGTGCATCAACGTGTTTGTATGCAAGTTTTTGAAATACTATATGCGTCTGTGTATACATGTGTGTGTGTGTGTGTGTGTGTGTGTTATATATTTTATAACTGACTTTTTGACTTTAGTACTCACACACACACATATATATATTAGTAGTATTAGTAGCAGTATCACCTCGCACCATCATCATCCGCAACATTTACAGCAGTTTCAGAATTATTTGTTTGTAATGTCTTCTAAAGCTTATATTTCTCTTTGCATTTAGTGTTTGTTTGTTTTCTCATTTTCTTTTTTGCCATTAAATATTTATTTCATGGTGTCATATGAGAATATAAAACTGCTAAAATTGTGACAAACTCTTAAAAGTTAAGTTGCTTCAACTTTTGACAACCTTTCTTAAAAACTTCCTATTTAATTATTTAAGTTCGTTGCGATGTGGTAATTTCCGTTCGTGTTTCGTTTTCCGTATTCTCTTTGCCAATTTTCCTCTTAAAATCCCGACTCATTTATTTTTATTTATTGTTCAAGTATCATTTCACTTTACAAGAATTTCATGCTGTGGACTTTCGTTTGTCACAATTCAAGCAAGTTTTTCATTTCATCCACAGGTATTAATGAAGACGACCGATATAGTTAAACACCAAACAAACTGTTTTCTATGACTTTAATTGCGAGGAAGGCGACGAGCAGGCAGAATAGTTAGCACGCCGGACAAAATACTTAGCAGTATTTCGTCTGCCTCTACGTTCTGTGTTCAAATTCCACCGAAGTCGATTTTGCTTTTCGGGTCGATCAAATGAGTACAATTGAAGTGCAGTGGGGGATGAAATCAACTAACCTTTTTCCCAAAAAATTTCAAGCCGCGTGTCAATAGCAGAAAGAATTATTTTATATTGTCTCCAAAGTGGCGAGCTGATAGTATCGTTAGCGTGTCGAGCAAAATGCTTCATGACATTTCTTTCGATATTTTGCTTTCTAAGTTCAGATTCTGCCGAGGTTGATCTTCCTTTTCATCTTTTCGAGCTCGATGATGTAAGTACCAGCTAAACAATAGAGTCGATATATTCGACTGACCACTTCCCTTAAACTTACTGGTCTTGAACAAAAATTGGGGACAAGTGTTTTTATATCGTCTCTCAATTACAATTTCAAATCCTGTGAGAGTAGATATTGATTTCTGGAGATTTTTTTAGTTAAATCTACTAGTTGCTGATGGCATTGATAGACCTGCTCCAATAGATCTATGATCAATGTATTCCAGAAGCAACCATTCATTTATTTTTCAGATTCATTTTATCTATAACCAGTATGTCCAAGCCGTGTTTCTATCTCTGAATATGATAGAGTGCAATTTGAAAGATATTTGTCTGTGCTTTCTGGTATGCACAAACACCGTGTTAAGGTTTCTAGCTGTTGTCTTTGTTTAGCCTCAGCTATTACTTGATTAAATAGATATGGCTAAAGACAATCTGGCTATGATCATCCTTTTAGAAGTATGTCTTGAATATGTCTACGACCATATTATCCAGTGTATCCCTTCTTAATTAAAAGTTGGAGCGCACAACTAATGGAGATTTGGCTGCTATTTCATATAGTTCTTTACTAATAATCTACAAAGAGTGAATGAATTCATTAAACCTACAAACATTTCCATTTCATCAACGTAAAACAAATATTCATTTCAAACCGCAATCAGGACGAAATTAATATTGAACAAGTCGTATTTCTTTTGATCTGACAAGGGTCATAGATTTGTGTAATATGAGGAAAAAAACATAATGAACAATTTGATGAATAGATCATTTATAAAATGTTATCATGTGTTTATTTGTAATAGTTTAATATAAATTAGCTAACCGTTTTGTTTGTCTCGTCTTGTAATCATTGTATTTAAACGACAGTTGATCAATTGATGTGATTTATTTAACGGGATGTTGAATAATTAATATAAAACATTGTAATCCATTCCACTTTCGGAATGTTTGTCGTCAATAAAGTTATTGGCGCCGAAGTCTCTGAAGAGGTCGCTTTTTCAATAATCTTTCTTGTTTCCCTTCAAATGTTTTCATCGTTTTCTATTCGAGTGTTTTTTCTTTTTCTTTTTCATATGCAAAAATCTAGTTATAATAATAGCTGGAATAGCTGAACGAAGTGAGTCCAATATATTACTCCAACTTATCATAAGCTAATACAGGAAGAGACATAATTGGAGGAGCTTCTGACAAAATGCAGTTCAGTATTTAGTAGAAGTACTTTATGTTCAGTGCTCAAATCCACCTAAGTCCAAATTTGTTTATCATCAAATTTATTTATACATGCACACATAAGGCAGTATAATTGGATATGAGTAAGATTACACAGCCATTTATTTCAAGTCTTATGAGTCTGTTGCTAGGGTAATATTTGCAGTTTGTTGAAATGCTAGTGTTATATATGCAGTAAATTGTTGTAAATAACTTGATTGGTTAATACAAATTTAGTAAATTTTACATCCAATGAGCAATATAAGTTATGTAAACAAATGTAAGCCAGTAGAAATCCTCTCCTTTATATCCTTTCGCCTATTCGAATGTGTTGTGTGTTTGTGTGTGTAAGGCGGCGAGCTGGCAGAAACGTTAGCACGCCGGGCGGAATGCTTAGCAGTATTTCGTCTGTCGTTACGTTCTTAGTTCAAATTCCACCGCGTTCGACTTGGCTTTTCATCCTTTCAGGGTCGATAAATTAAGTACCAGTTGCGTACTGAGATCGATCTAATCGACTGCCCCCCCTCCCCAAAAAATTTCAAGCCTTGTGCCTAGAAAAGGATATTTGTTATAGAAAAGAATAGAAAAGGATATTTGTTATAAAACTTAACAAATATACGCAAAAATAAACTCTTTGTCCCTAATTCTCCGTGTTGTATTTTCTAGCTGTTGGCATGGATGTTGCTGGTGTTTA
>NC_068992.1:27151446-27153946 GCF_001194135.2 Octopus bimaculoides
TATATAAGTATATATATATATTTGAGTATATGTAAGTATATATATATATTTAAGTATATATTTAAGTACATATATAATGTGTATGTACATGCAAGTATGTGTGTGTGCAATATGTAGTAATGTGCGCGTGTATACTGTGTGTGGGGGTATATCTGTTGTTATTCAACAATTCTATTCAGAATATTTTGTTTGTATTATTCTCTATTGACTTTTTAAGTGTCTTACTATTAATTTAATCAGAATATTTATTTGTAGTTGATGTTTTGTTTCCAACTATTACTACTTTCAATAATGCTTGCTTTTGATGTCGGATTTCTGTCAGTTGGAATTCATTTATTTCTATTTAGTAAACTGCTTTTGAAAAAACAAGACGAGTGGAATTACAAATAAAACATCGATGGCGGTATGAGATAGACAAGCTTGTTGGGTTTAACTTAATTGCACGTGTGTAAATTCACATGTTTATATACTTGCAATTGCTGGTTTGCTTTTTCGGGTATTTTTTCCTGTCTTTTACCAGTCTTCATACTGGCCATTGAGCCAGGTTTGAATAGCTGAAGGTATAGTATTCTCTCAATCAAGGCATCTATCATTCCTACTCTATGACCAGAATTGTATTATAAAGACCGTGAAATCTATTTCTTAATGGCCCAGTCTACATAATTGTTGTTTAATTCAACGTCAACCACGACTTAGTAGACCAAAGTGCGTAAGCGTTCCAGCTATGACCATCTCATCTGCTATTCAGGCATTGGTGCCTAATGTAATCTTAGATACCGACTGTAATTGCTAAGATAGTATGGCATGGTTTATGAGAAATTTTGCAGGTTCTTCAAGTAGAACAACTAAGATTCCTTTACTAAGCTGTAATTTCATACAACATACAACATAGTTCTGTAGTTGCAAGTAACAACCAGAAGTAAATGGAAATTAATGTGTATTTCGTAGGTTTGAAAGGTTAGATTCAATCCTTATTACAGGAAAAGCTAACTGCGATAAATTATATCCTATTCTAGAAAACGCTAACTAGTTATAACTGAACTGAAGGCTAAACCAGCACTATGGAATCTTTTGAACCGATGTTCTTTCGACTCTGCTTAATGATTTTTCGTGTAGAGATTTCCTGCTTAGTAGTTGCTCAAAGATGACGAGTTGCTCATCATTTCTTTTTAAGCCTAATCATCACACCCGGTTCTACTTCTCTCAGTATTCAGTTTGTGTCTCTATTCTCAATCCCTACTCTGACTTTTATACCCTGTCCTTCCTTCATACGACGTCAGCCCACTAGAATTCCCTCATAATCACATTTTTTAAATGTTTGTTGATTTGCAACTGGCCAGATAGAACATGAACAACATTTAGTTCACCAGTCTTAGAGGTCGTACTTAAGATCATCTGTTGAAATGAACTGGGGTGGATTTCTATTGCCTGTGCAATAGTTCATGGTATTATTTGAGCCCAAAGCCAACCAAGGAGAGGGACTTTACAAAGTCGTTCAAATTACTAGAAACAATAACCAAATCCTGATTAAAATGCAATCTAACATTCTCAAAAGGGAAGGGCACATTGAATGATGTAGTTATAGATACAAAAAGCGCAGGATATTTGTGGTGATATCATTCGAAGGCTAAAACAATGTGAAGTACATTGTGATGTATGACAACATCCGCTAGTCTGGTTAATACTATGTGTGTGTGTGCGTGTGTGTGAGAGAGAGAGAGAGAGAGAGAGAGAGAGAGAGAGCGCGTGCATATGTGTGTGTGTGTGTGTATTCATATGCAGGATGCGATGGGAAAATTGTCGCCATTTTATGTTTTTAATTTTGTGCATGCTCATTATATATTTATAATTTTGTCGACTACACAGTATAGTAGGGTCGGTTGGGCCCCGTCTGTGAGAAAAACAGCACCATGACGCAATTCACTCTGGCAGAAATTGGGAAACAACATGCTATATTGTTTGGCATTCGCACCGGAAGCTCCAATATGAACGGTTCAGAGTGTATAGGTGTATGAGGACATGTACCAAGAGTGATAAAGATCAAACATGCAGTCAATATCATGGTGTTTGGAGTTATGGCCACGTTATGCCTCCGTTCATCTTCCCACACGGCCCCAGACTCAACACAAGTGCCTGGAGGAGGTAGTGCTGCCCTGGGCCAAGAGGGTGGCTGTTAGAAGACCCTATGTCTGGCAACAGGACTCTGCACCATGCCACACAGGTAGGAGAACCCAGTCATGGCTTCCAGACAATTTCTGCAACCACATCACCTTTAACATCTGGCCACTTAACTCTCCACACCAGAACCCCCTTCATTATTATGTGTGGGGTACAGTTTAGCAAGAGACCGACAAAACTCCTTGTATCACCGAAGATGAACTGAAGGCAAGGATTATAGTAGCATTCACCAACTTAAGCAAGGAGACAGTCCAGAAGAGTGTAGGAGATACCGAAGTCGTCTTGAGGTTGTGGTTGAAGCCAATGGCGATTTTATTGATTA
>NC_068992.1:27158455-27170881 GCF_001194135.2 Octopus bimaculoides
TGTGTGTATGTTGTGTGTATATACGTATATTATTTTGTATATTTGTATGTATATTTGTATATGCATGTAAGTGTATATATATATGTGTGTATATATATATATGTGTGTGTATGTATGTATGTTCATATATATGTATGTATATGTATTTATATACTATTGATAACCCATTTATTTGCGGTATTTCCCTTGAAAAAGCATTTCGTGTGGGCGTGCTCCGTTAAAAACACAATTAATATCGGAAGAAAACGAAAATTTGTCCTAGCTTCAGTTATTGAAAACATTGGATCCATTCCCACCTTCTCGAGGCTTTTCAATGGTACCAACTTGTAACCAAGCACAAGTTCCGGCGAGAATTCGTCGCCATCAGTATAATAAAGCATTCCCTAATGTTGTAAATACTCGTGAGGCTGAATGAAAGCTTTCAGTATATACAACTGAAGCAATATTTAATCAAAATGGCTATCTATTTGAGACACATTTTCATTTTTTTTTTGTCAACTGCTTGTATAACTTGGGACTTATGAAAGGAAGTTTTATATTCTCTAGTACGTGTGAAACAAAGGCTAAATAAAAGTCTGAAGATAAGTATGGATGTTTCGGACAAACTTGTGAAAATACTTTGGACAGACAAAGATTTAGGCACCACAAGTTTGCTGACATATCTCAGACTAGGTTTCAAATAATTCGAGGGCGTTAAACCTCAAACTTTCGTGGGTGTTTTTGCTTACCTCGTCTTTTTTTTTTACAACATCCACCCATATGAAAGATAAGAGATTTTATAAAATATTTTCATTTCTTAGAGTCCATGGTCAGCATTGATTCTTCTGCGTGGCATTTTTGTTTTCTTTAGTCATCAGAAACACTTTTTTCGCAACCATTCAGCAAACTAATATTCCGAGTTAGCAGAACACATGCTCTTCAAGTTCAATGCACTGGGTTGTAACGTAGGCATCAGGGGACTTTATCTCCGCATATATTAAATCGCTTTATTAGAAAACTTAAACAAAGAACAGAGACAAAGATTTCATCAAATAATAAGCACAATAGAGGAAAGGCAACAGAGTAAGTGGATTATATACAAGAGAGTAAATCATTGCAGTGACCTTCTGTGAAACTGACCTGGTAAATCTTGCTCAAGAAAATCTTATAAAAGATGCTCTCCATGCGCTGAATGACTAATGCTTGTATGTGCGTGAGTTACAATTTCCAGAGATTGTAATGCAGAGTGCTATACGCTCCTTTGTTGTAATTAACTCATTTAGTGATGTGGAGTTGTTTAATGCCATGCAATATATTAATGTTGTTATTAATATTGTCAAAACAATATATCACTTGCAAACTCGCTTGCTGCGCTTAGCTGGGGAAGTATTCATAGAATTGATTTGCTTCTGGCTTATCTAAAAGTGACAAATGAAGAAACGCCCAGAAAAATTTGTAACGCATAAATGTATGTTCGAGGTTAGTCAAATGTGACTCTCGTAGTATTAGCAGAGTGAAATGTTACTTTTCAGTGAGCAAATTAACAGCCCAGTGCAGCTGCATGTATTATATACGTACTATATTTCGTACATTTGAAATAGTCCATTTCATAGAAATAAATACATACATACATAACACGCGGTGGATGGCTTAATAGCAGTAATGTAACTCAGAACAGACAATATAAGAAATAATACGATATATTTACTTGATTAGTCGTTGAAGCACAGTGAATCAGTGGAAGTGTGTTGGGCCCATAACACAAAGGTTTGTGGATCGAAATTATTCTCGGCAAAAAAACGGTTCTGTTTATGATATTTATACATCGCAACTGAATTGTCTACAAATATATTAGCCATATACTGACAGGGGTACACCAAAATCCAAGAAGCGTAGTGGGCAGAAACAATTACAAAGAAGGATTTTTCGCTTTATATATAGACTTAACTAATTATAGTTAATAAGGCAAAAAACTGATACCATTTCTGGAATTAACGTCCCAGATATATCCCGAAATAAAGTCTAGTCCCGGAAGGACTAAATAGTAACGTGCAAAGAAGATCCTTATATTCTACGCCTAAATATTTACATCAACGCTTAAAAAGATGTTCTATTCGCCAAAATAGAGCTGATAGAATGAATCTTAAGTGTATATTTGAAGGTAGAGTCTCAAATATAACCAAGAATAGGTAAAACTTTTAAAACTGTTGAATTCCTTGTTCTTTATTGGCCAATGCATCATATCACTTTCTTTTAACATTGAGTTTATCGAGAGAATTTTGCTATTTCACTGTGACCAGTCAAAGCATATTCATTTGCGATATAATCAAATTGATAAAACATGGCCTGAAGTTGAAATTCTGTGCAAGCAATGTCTTGGGTTTCTATGCTAGTTATTTAATTCACTGCTTCTTATTTCATTTACACTCTTGTTCTTTTGCCCTGAGACAACCATGATAGTAAATACATGTGTGAGCGTGTGTGTGTGTCTATTTTGTCAGTAACAATGTGCACCGTACGACATCATTCAACGTGACCTTCCCTTTAAAAGAAGGTAGCGTGATTTGAGAGAAATTTGCTTGCTGTTTCTAACAGACCACTTATTCGAGTACACTTAGCTAGTTTTATTACTCTATCGAGTAGACTTTTGATCAAGGGTTTTCCAGCCGTGACCACCTCGTCTGTGTATAGAACCAGATCATCTAATGTCCTTTTCTAATTTCACTGATATGTCTAGCAGACTGAAGGATCACATAAAGACTCTCTCGTCCGTTCATGTCATGGAGGTGTCTAGAATTAGCAAGAGATTTTTTATAAATATCAGTAATATTCTGTTCTAGTATTCAGTGGCAATTTACTTCATTTTTGTTCAACTTCAGGAAATTATTTGAGAGTGATACTTCTGTTTATGGTGTTGTACAGGATTGGCTACAGCTATGAGAAGCAATATTAATTGTCTGATGACAGCTGAGTATGCTAACTATGAAAACAAGCAAAGTTAGAATAACAGCACTAAAACATTAGTTTTTTGTCCATTATCCGAGAACTGAAAGCAAGATTTCAGCACAAAGTATAAAGTTTGCATAATGATATGTGTGCATATTAATATAAGCATTCCTGCATGAATGTATATATTTGTGAGTGTTTTATACATTTTGGAAGAGACAGTATAAAATGAAACAGCCACTTATGTATCATACTTAATGTATATACGTTGTGTATAGATAACTTGTTGCGGTAATTGTCCTGAGGTAAAATCTGTTATGGACGTGCTGTGTTAGAGTACAATGAGTATCAGAAGGAAACGAACATTCGCCCTAGCATATGAAATACGTCCTGTGTATCGCATGTGTTACAGAGAAGAGGTAAAGGGTTTATATAATTTTTGTTCGTCCCAGAGAAATCATAAAACAATAAAGTAAGTTTGTTCTTCAATATGTCTTTAATTCGTGACAGACTTCTGACGATCTCATCAATATGCCGTCTCTTCTTCTGCCTATTCCTTGCACGCCTGGAACTGGCTTAGAAATGTCATTTAACTCGGCCCATTCAACCAATCCGTCTCATACGTGCTTTTTCTCTCCTTGAATCTGTAGGGTTTTTTCCTTACACAAAGCTCTTTTCCGTGTCATTTAACATCATAACAACGAAAGAATTGTAATCTTCGTTTAACGATCAATATTTCTCAAAGTTCTGGCGCGTTTCACTTATTGTGGTATTGATTTGTTTGTTCTTTCCAATCGTGACATTCTCAATAATCTACTCCAACACTACATTTCGAATACATCAATAGATAGAAATCTTGTTTGTTAACTGTGCGTCTTCCGCATCCATATGCCATAACTGGATATACCATTAATTGTAACAATCTCTCCTGTCCGACACCCTTTTATCTCATAATTTTTTGTAGTACCAGCATGGCAGCCTTTCTAAATGCTATTCTTCTCGTTGTATCTGTTACAATAATCCATATTTTATTTGATTTTTAAAGATATATTACATTGTCACTGGTACGACAAACCACAATATATTTCCAGTACGGTTTACATTGTTTTCGATCATTATATTCCAATGTTTGTTGTTGTTGTTGTTGTTGTTGTTGGTGTTGTTGTTGTTGTTGCTCAGCTAGGATCCATTAAATCTAGTATTAAGAACATTCCAGTCAAAATCAACTCAACTTTTATTACAGCATTGTGTACCTAGACCTACCTTGTTCAGTGTACCCATTCTGTAAAACAATGGCATATGGTTTAAATCTGCTGTTTGACTGTTATTTCAGGAAGGTTGCACAACAGAGTAGAAGCTCACTTGCTGAGTTGTGCTATAAAGCGGTAGTGATTTTAAGAATATTAAGAGTGGAGGACTGGTTAATTATGTCAAGAGAAATCAATAAGACTAACAGCGTGTATATTCTAATCACTATGTTAGTAAACGAATTTCACAAGGAATAAGCGGATATAGAAGAATTAAATGGTTTCCATAACTTTCCAGTTTCATGAATTACTTCGTTTGACCAATTGACTAATGTTCTCAGGCTGTCCTTGTTTAATATTTTAGATCATAGCAAATAATATTACACATCAGTGTAATTCAGTGAGTTGAATGTTTTGATCCGGTTCTATTAATGAAATTTTAACATGAATAACTAATTGGTTTATTAAATAATATTTTAAGTATTGTATTATCAAATATTTTATTAATTCGTCTTGTCCATTAATGACTGGCTAAATAATCTAGCGGAGCCATCGACAGAAAGATTCATACTCGGCTGAAATTGTTTAGAGTTTTCCAGCCACCAATTATTGAAGTCAAAAATTATATAATTATCACTATTTAAAATTATTTTTATCATTATTATTATTATTATTATTATTATTATTATTATTATTATTATTATTATTATATGACTCTTCTCGTGGATTTCAAAGAGGAAGGACGTGTGCTCGTGAGCTGTAAGTTTTACAGATAACATCGTTGCATTTGAACATTTTTTACGACTTTTCTGTGGCCAGGCCGACCGGGCTCTTGCTGAGCTGAGCGGTTAGGCAAGACTTTTCCCCTTTTGGGGCGAATTTTCAATTTAAAATCTCTATTTTTTTCATATTTCGATTTTTAACATTTCTAAAAATGTCCTTACAGGAGAGTATCAGCTCTTCCTTTCATTTTCACTTCTCCCCTGAAGTCGGAAGACAGCCAAACATGTATAAAAATTAATTGCCTCCACCCACTCCGCGCCTTAAAAATCAGAGAGAGGGACAACTTAAGTACCGCTCGCACGTGCAACGCTGAGCAACAGAAGGAAAAAGAAGAAAAGAAACGCGAGAAAAAGAAAAGAGCAAGAAAAGTCAGCTAATGGACGCTGCTAGCGTCGTGACACCTGTGAATCCAAGCCCTCCCACTATCACCATCAACACTAGCACATTGAACACCCAACAACAATAACTCAATGCATTAAACAGCCGAGGTTTTGCTTCAATAGCAAACCAAGCTGTGAATTTATAAATGTTTCTGTAGAATCTCTCAAAGACTATAGAAACATTTTAAAAAGAGAAAGCGAAAGATGTGTTTCGATAAACACTCCACCAGAGATTATAGAGAAAACAAACAAACGTACCATAGTGTACCAAACTGTATCATCAAAAAATAAATCTATAGAAGCTACCATAAAGCAAGCAGTTAAAAAATGCTTGCAACCCATTTGGAAAGACATAACTTATCTGGCGGGGAGTAAGAAATATGGCATAATTGAAGTTAGATTTGTTACAGAAGACGTAGCAAAACAGCCCAGCTGAGAAACAGTGAAGTTATCCAAGTTCCGACATACTTGGGAGGGCGTGTCATCAAGATAAAAATACTGGAAATACCACCATAAATGAACACTCGCTAGATTGTCGACTTGGAGGATAGAATCAGAATCATCCTTCTCGACCTGGAGGATAAAATCAGAATCATCCAAGTTGAGACTCAAGGAAAAAACAAGTCAGGAATTGCGAATAATGATCCAAATAAACCAAGACGTTCTGGACCAACTCAGCCTTCTACTGGCACTGTGCTGAACGTGACTGCTGAGAGCAGAAGGCCAAGATGTTATCAATGCGGACAGAATAAACACCACCTGAAAGCCTTTTTCCCACAACTAAAACAGGAGGGCACTACCCCCTTGATACAAACACCACCCACACAACAACTGAAGCAACCCCAACAACACAAGCAATCCCAACAAGAGAAAAATACCCCAAGAACAGAAAGCAGAACGGGCTCCAGCAAAAACACTACCAGCATCAACAACTACAAGGGAGACAACAACGCCAACAACAACTACAAGGGAGACAACAACGCCAGCAACGACAGAGGCGCTGACCACAACGCCTACAAAAGCACCGATAACACAGCTCTTAGCAGAGGAACAGACATCAGCAGATTGCGACCCACTGAAACTACCCCTTCCGGATTCTGACCACTCAGACATGTCGTTGCGGAGAGGCCAACAGAATTGAGTGGACAGATGTCACACGTAAAATACTAAGATAAAGGCACACCAAAAAGCAATCAAGTTCCAAGTAATGCCGACTTTTGCAATACCCATCTAGATTGTTGGGTATCTTTAAAGTTTTCAGATGTTTTTTTCACATTGGGTGGTATTGAACTCAATGCTCTGATGACAATAGGGATAACCTTTATGTTCGACTCTCGTAGCTGCCACATCTTAACGATCTCAATTCTCAGGCCTCCATATTTATCAACCTTTTCTCTTTCTTTCATGATGACATATTGATCTCCTGGCATGCTGCGTCGATTATTAGGCACTCTTATTTGTCCCTCATTATTATTATTATTATTATTATTATTATTATTATTTTGGTTTGACTCAGGTTCGGTCTTATTCCTGGTAGGATTTATGTGGCTAGCGAGTTACTACCTCTAACCTTAAGTAGCGACAAGCTTTCAGCAGTGTTTCAAGTGCTTAAAAAACTGATAATTCTTACTGTCCCTAACAGACAAATTTTCTGAAGGAGTTCTACCGGGTATTCTATTCTAATCTCTTTCCGCTATTTGTCTATATCTTTATCTCCTTCAGCCATCTGTCCATTCTTGTTATTGTTGTTGTTGTTGTTGTTGTTGTTGTTGTTGTTGTTGTTGTTGAGTGAGAGAACAGTGTATGCCATCAAAGTGACTGTAGGGTACAAATATACGAAGCCCAATATATCCATAATGACTACCCGTCTGATAAGGGTACATCAGGCACTTGCATCACAACGATATGTGCGCGAACATGGTGACTTCATATCAAGATAAACAGCGCATGACCTTCAAGTGGAGCTCAATTAGAATATTCTTTAGATCGAGTAGCCCATCCCGCTCAAAAGCTTCCTGACTAAGGATTGTTTAAGGGTGTTGAACGAATCGCCAATGTTTTCAGAGGTGAATTATTCAAACCACAAAGAATTCTTCTCAACACATGGCTATGATGTTCCCCCACTATTTCTGCTCGTGATCAGAGATGCATATATCGTCAGCCACTAAGGGACATGCTCAACTGGCTACGGTCAAGTAACTGACAAGCAAATCTCTGGTACTGCGCAGAATATTTGTTGTAGCCCATCTTTTACACCAAGACTAAACATGTACATGATAACACTTCCAATAAGTTAAGATCAGAAGCCACGAGAGCTAATACCTGGTATTGCATCATCTTTTCATGGTGAATAAAATAAGTACTAAGTGAGCACAGGGGTCGATGTAATCGACTTATCCCCACCCTGGCATTGCTAATTTCGTACCAAAAATTTGAAATCATTGTTTATTTATCACCTAGATTTCGCTTTTATATAGGAGCTTTGTGTGCCACCTTGTCTCCTAAGTTTAGCCTGAAATCAATATTGCAGCTGTGTTCCGATTCGATGCTGAGTCCAGTTGAGGCCACTAAATGACCTTGTAATATGGCTGTTCTGAGTTTTTATTAGCTTAAGCTTTCTAAATAAATATTCTTATGAAACTGCTATTGCATTCATCGTGAGAAAGGTCCAGGCGTTTTACATCGGTTTGGAGCAGTTTATCCAACTCACATGTTTAGAAAATCAGTTTAAGGTGTGGCTCATCAGTTTCTACTATTTGTCATAGCTTTTGTGCACATTAGCTCATATGAAAGCTCTTTGTTATTTTTATTAACATTGCAAATTTCTTCAACTGCTGCTCACTTTGTTGTCAACACTTCCTCTGATATTAATAAGTGTTGCAAAAGGAATAATAAAGTATTAGAAATTGTCTTTACAGCTTCAGCTCTTGTTAGTCTATGACAGATTTAGCAATTATAATAAGGCAAATGTTCAAAATAATGATTCTTTGCAAGTGTCAGGATTCTTTGTTTGATATTCTCTTGATTTTGTTTTCACCAAAGCACCAATTGGCAGATAAATTCAATTAGAAGATAATTAATAACATGATTTGATTCTCTCAGCTGAGCATCAAACTAATAATACAGTTTCTGCAGATTTGTTTTATCAACAGTGACAACTTTTGCTTGTATTATCATTTTTCAAAGGAGAAGAGTGTTGAACCAGGTAGATATCAAGGGTATGCACCTGAGAGAGGATATTTATTGAATAGCTCTTGGTAATTCAATTCTGGTCTTTGGCGTCAGATGTAATTTAAGAACATCATCCAGGGCCAATACGATACCAATGAAATTTTAAGCAAATGATTTCAAACTATCGCTACACTGGATGCAATGATTGAAAGCACGTGTGTATGTCAGAAGAATTTATCATCTTTTTGGAAAATATCTCAAAATATAAACGTTTTGAATATTTTTGAAAATGGTTAATACTTCACCAGAGCACTCTACTGAATCCGTCTCACGGTGAGAAAATAAACAGATTTTCATTAAGTAATATCCTTTTCACTCCCATATCTTTTATTGCCATGTTGATACTACTGCTATATACTAGACAAAAAAAGATTCCAATTCAATGCAATTTTACTCGCTTTTTCCTTTATCAGGTTTCCAATCTCAAAACTTGTTTTATGCAATATTCTTCAAACGACAGAAATCACTCTTGGTTATGAAACTCACAATCTATTTTTCGAAGGTAACACATGGTAAGTGATGTCTGTGCGACATGTGAGGATGATTCAGGTGTTGCATACACAAATGTTGAATAGTGGTTTGCTTTTATCTTTCAGAATAGATGTTTCAAAACGAGATTGGAGCAAACAGAAGTAAATTTATTTTGCGATTCAACTGACAATAATGTTGCTTACATATTTTCTCTTTTCTGCTGAATTTCTTTGATCTTACTGACATGGATTTCTAGTACAGGGTTCCAAAGAGACAAAAGTTCAACCAGCCGAAGGAAGTTACTGTTGTGAGCATTTTCAATCAGATGAGAACTACCATAGAAATCCAACCAAAATTTAACCAAAAATAAAATAAAATCAGTTAAATCGTGTAAAATATTACTCCATTTAGCTTTTCTTTACTACAATTTTGTTTTTCTAGAAAATTCCATGCTCAATTTGTATGAATATGTTGGCTTTCTTGAGTGGGAGTAGTTCTCTTCTTCACACATCGTCATTGCTATGTATCGTATGCCTGCAGCGCATTGATAACACTGCAACCAAAGTCTTCTCCGTTAAGCGGGAGTTCTCCAACTGCCTTGCCACTCTTGTCCAACCAGCTCTTGATATTGCTCATCCACAGCGTTTTTTGCTTGCCTCTTGATCTACTACCCTCTCCCCTTCCTTCCATGAAATGCTTCCCAAACCTTTGCTTCTTCGAACATGGCTATAATAGATGATCTTTTGTTGCTTCATAATGTTCAGGAGTTATCGTTTTTCACCTACTTGTTGTCCGATGACCCTTGTAAAAGATTTATAGCATTCTCCAATACACTTACATTTCAAACTCATTGATTATGCTCTCTTCAAATTTGTTCAGAGTCCATACTTCACAACTATAAATACCTATTGGTCATATGAGCACTCGCTCAAACTTTGTTTTTAACTTAGTTAGGTCACTTTTGCTGGTCCACATGTTATTAAGCTTTTCCCTGAGCGTTCTAGCCATGGCTAGCCGTGTCCTAATTTCTTTCTTACATGTAGCTTCATCAGAGATTTAGGCCCCTTTATAGATATTTCAATTTATGTTGTTTATTACATATTCAGGTTCAGAAATTCCGTCACGATTTCTCTAATTTTCTGTTGTTGGCCATTATTTCTCCGTTGGTAAAGCTGATGAATTAAATCCACCTTTTCCAGAGAGTTAAAAGGATAAAAGCAGAATGGATTTATTCTTGATACTCTACAGCGATTATTGTGAGTCCTGTGTTTAAGGCAGATAAAAATAATTGTTACTCATTGACATTAGGAAATGTTTTGGGCAACGAAATATATCCTTCCGCCCTCATTTTTCAATGCTTTCTGTACTTAACAATATTAAATTGATGTTATCTCTCCTAACTTTATTTGAAGTTATTGTAAGTCATTGTGTATGTGTGTGTGCGTGTGTGTGTGTGTGTGTGTGTGTGTGTGTGTGTGTGTGTGTGTGTGTGTGTGTGTGTGTGTGTGTGTGTGTGTGTGTGTGTGTGTGTGTGTGTGTGTGTGTGAACGCGCAACCAAAAGAGAGAAATAAATGAGTGTGTGTGTGTCTTGGTATATAATAAGGGTTTCAAATTTTGCCACTAGAACAGCTATTTTGGAGGAGAAATAAGTCGATTACATCGACTCCAAAAAGAATAAAAGGCAAAGTTGACCTCAGTGGAATTTGAACTCAGATGCATTATTTGTGAGTCACAGATCCCTCGTAGGCCCCTCGCCGCTGCTGCATCTTTTTCAATAGCTACAGAGCCTTGTAATCTTGAATTAATTAATCTAATATTGCCCAATCTCGCTCGATGTGGTAAGAAAAAAAGCAAGAAAGGATGATTCAAAGGATATTCTAATATTGTTTAAGGTTCAAGGTGGTTTTTGTTCGGGGTCACCTACAGTGCACTCAGCACCACAGGGTCTGCCTGTCTTATATCGATGTTGTCAGCCATGTCCGCTCTCATGAGAAACAATGTTCTGGGGGCGAAGGAGGATGAATGTCTTGGATCGATACTGTCAAAGACTTTGATGTTCCGTCATAAGCAAGTAAACTAAGCACTCGAAAATTTATTTATTGATTTCTAACATAGGAAAAAAACCTTAAATCTTGAACAGGAGTAAAGTCGAAATTTTCATTTCAGTGCCAAACTAATTTTATTGAGTGCAGAATAATGAAAATTAAAGTCGATATTAGCGAGATTTTTCTTCTCTGAACGTGAAGACGTGTGAATAAATACGCAAAGCGATCAGTCCAACGCTCTAGTGGTTATTTGAATCCACCGCACTTCTAATAGTTAATTATTTAATCAAATATGACGCTAAGTGGTTGGAGATCATGTCAGACAAAATATTGCTTTGAATAATATACACTTTTTTTTTTAAATTTAAGTTGATATTTTCAATTTAATATCACAATATCACTGACACAAAAGTTTTTACTTTATAGTAACAAGAATGCTTTTACCAGCCATAATCGCAGCTTTTGTTTTGGAAATATGTGGAATAATGTATGTTAAAATGTGTGAAACTATCATTTAGAGCATATAACCAAAAGAGATAGGAAATATAGAGATAAATACACTTTATAACTCCTTTTCAATGTTTATATCCAGAGGCTAGGTTTTCGCAATTACAATTCTGTCTTCGTGTATTACATTCCCAGCATGATTTGAAATTAATTTATGACTCTACTTTATCCCCCAGGATTAGATACCATAAGATCACTAGTTGTTATGCATAACAATTTATTGTCCTAATTTAATTTCCTCCATTTTTCAAATATTTCTCAGAGAGAGGTTAAGTGTTTTAAAACATACTGCCGAAAGATAATGGTTTCAAGCTAGAACACTCCGTGAAGCCTCTTACAAGAAATTAAAGTTATCTTTAAAAATTTCATTACATATACACAGCATAAATTATATGAATATATAATCATGTAAATATGTGTGCTTATGTGTGTAAAGAGAGAGAGTCGAGATATATAGATAGATAGAGAGAGAGATAGAGAGAGAGAGATAGGTAAGTAGAAAGATAGATAGATAGAGAGAGAGAGACAGACAGACAGACAGACAGAGAGAGACAGACAGAGAGAGAGAGACAGACAGAGAGAGAGAGAGAGAGAGAGAGAGAGAGAGAGATGTTTCTTTATTAGCCACACAGGGCTCAACATAGAGGGGACAAAATACAAATGTAGAGTTTTTCTTTTCGAGGGGGGCGAAAACAAAGCAGAAAAAAAAACAAAAGTGGGGACAACGATGAAAAAAAATACAACGCAAAACGTTTGGGGTATTTACACAAAATACGAAATAATACAGAAAATTCCCAATAAATGGGGAGGTTATCCGTGGAAAGAAAAACCTACGA
>NC_068992.1:27171800-27184448 GCF_001194135.2 Octopus bimaculoides
GGTCATGGAGACGAGCTGCGGGAAAGCGCGTCGCACAAACGGCGACCACACCTGCTCACCGTCGTCTACGTAGAGCCGGAGATGTCGCAGTCTCAGCGAGATAGATAGATAGATAGATAGATAGATAGATAGATAGATAGATAGATAGATAGATAGATAGATAGATAGAAAGGTAAGTAGAAAGATAGATAGATAGATAGATAGATAGATAGATAGATAGATAGATAGATAGATAGATAGATAATCTTGTTAGTACATACAGATAAATATACATAAATACAATTATTTATGTACGCTGACACATATAGAAGTGCTTTTAACACGTACGTTTATAATTGCATATATGTCACAAGGTTTTTTATTGTAGATCTATACCTTTACACATCTACATTTCTGCATATTTGCCTTTATTTTTGCATATTTGTTTATTAATTTGTTTGCCGTGTATCTGCCTGATTATTCATGTTACTGTATGAATGTTTGCACTTGTCACTATCCTGCCAAGCGTAACTCATAAACATTTTAAACCTGTTTTTTTTTTTTTTCTCTTTTGTTTTTAGGTTGGCTTTTTTTTTTTTGCTTCTTTTGTACTTTTTTACTGGTTAAACATAATCCATCATTTGAAAAACAACTTCATGAAATTTTAGAAATTGATATAACAAAAATATATAAGCAAACGATACCTCCATCCCTAACTCCACTCCACCTCCCCCACTGAATAATTCATGCAGCAAAATATTTATATGTTCGCACGCGCGCGCGCGCGCGTGTGTGAGTGTGAATGTGTGTGAATATGTGCGTATGTGTGTGTGCGCGTGCGTACATATGTATCCTACTCAGTACACATGGTGGCCTTCATTTTACGAAAAGGAAGAAAATAACCAGCACATTTCGTTACATACAAACGTTATTATACGGTTTAAATTACAATTCCTTCAGTCCTAACACGTTTTACTTTACCGAGATCTACTCACAATTCCCTGACAATGACAGAATACTCTGTCAAAAATTCAGAAGGCGTAAACTTAAATGACATGTAAGATTATTAATTCATTTATTTTTTATATTCATTTCTTTTTCATTTTCTCCGTTCTAGGATCATTATTGAATATTAAAGAACCAATATATGGAAGAAACGGAAGAAGTTTCTGCAGTGATTTAATTAGAAAAGGAAATGTAAATAAATAAAGATAGACAGAAATACATCTGCCTTCATATGTATGTACTGTTAAGTAGATTTAGTTGACATATCTCACTTACAAAAGTTTACTTTATGTTTTGGCGAATAGAGAAAAAAAAAACATGACGTCTAGATGTAGTCAAAGGAAAACAGCAGCGAAAGAATAACATATGCGAGGTGATAGAATGTAAGACAAATGAATCCAAAGAGTCAGTCTTCGGTACGATGGTAGTAAATTTATTAAAAGGCTTCGGGTTTTCAGAATCTTTTGTGAGCGCAACCCCTTTCTCCAAACTAAACAGTAAAATCACCGATAATCTGTCAACTAAGGTTTTATTAGTCCCTCTATTGGAGATTATTTCATTATGAGCATAACATTAAACTGCATCTAGTAGGGAGGCTCCAATTAGGGAATGTGGATTCACCCTCTAATAACCATTAGTCCCAGGTCCGTTCTGATCTGGAACACTAATATCTGTCAGGATCCTAACTATGGGTTAAATATACTTCCCAGGCGTAGAGGAGACTCCTATTATTTCTGAAAAAAGCCGTGGGAAATTAAGCTCTTCTAAGAGAAATATACTCTGACATAAAACTTGCAATCAAAACAGTACCAGTCATTCAGTTCTATATTTAAGACATGAGGAATTATGTATATTATTTACATTATTTACATTACTTACGTTTAACGGATATTTGTCCTCATCTTGTTTGTTGTTAACACAACGTTTCGGCTGATATACCCCCCAGCCTTCATCAGGTGTCTTGGGGGAAATTTCGAACCTGGGTTCTCATTCCTAAGGTATTTTCGCTGTTATTATTATTATTATTATTATTATTATTACTATTATTATTATTATCATTATTCAGGTCACTGCCTGGAATCGAAATCGGAATCATAGGGTTAGTAGCCCGTGCTCTTAACCACTACGCCAAATGCCCGTAGGCACCGGATGCAGTGCCCGGCAATGGCTCTCATGGCTTCACATCTTAACTGATTGGAAGTGTTATCATGTACATTGTTTTGTCTTGGTATAAAAAGATGGGCTACAGCAAATATTCTGCTCAATACCACAGATTTGCTTGTCAGTTGCTTGACCTTAACCAGTTGAGCATGTCCCTTGGTGACTGATGATATGTGCATCTCTCATCAGGAGCAGGAGTAGTGGGAGAGCATCATAGCCATGTGCTGAGAGGAATTCTTTGGTGTTTGAATAATTCACCTTTGTAAACATGGGTGTTTTGCTCAACATTCTTAAACAGCCCTTTATTCAGGGACCTTTTGAGCGGGATGGGCTACTCGACCTGATGAAAATTCTAACTGGGCTCCACCTGCGAGGTCATGCGCTGTTTATCTTGATATGAGATCACCATGTCGTGCACATGTGGTTGTGATGCATGTGCCTGGTGTACCCTTATCAGACGGGTAGTCATGATGGGTGTACTGGGCTTCGTATATTTTTCCCCAGTGTCACTTTGATGGCATGCACTGCTCTCTCGCTCAATAATAATAATAATAATAATAATAATAATGATAATAATAATAATAACAATATTAATAATAATAATAATGACAACATCGAAAAATACCTAAGGGATGAGAACCCAGATTCGAAATTTCCCCAAGACACCTGATGAAGGCTGTGGGGTATATCAGCCGAAACGTTGTGTCAACAACAAACAAGATGAGGACAAATATCCGTTAAATGTAAATAATCTAAATAATGTATATAAGAGTACCAGTCATCTTGCAATGCTTGTCACTGGATCCTACTATGACAACTGAGAGAGTGGCAAAAGTGTTGTGAAAGTTTTTGTCATTTAAATCCAATGGTGTACGGATGTCTCACTATCCATTTCATCCCTTGAAAATGTGTCAAGGCCAACAGGAAACGGTGTTTCCTAGGGCTAAATAGCAGTAGCATTTTTTCCCTTTCATGAGACTGTCACTTTAAGTTGACAACACACCATCACTTTATTGTGCTGCTACTGTTTAAATCTCTCTGAGATATTTAGAAATGTATTATTTCTATCCCATGGTTTGTTTTGTATTTTATAAAGTTCTGTGGAAATTGATGCGTGGAGAGGCAGCGCCACATGATTGCCTTTGTCACTGACAAGCGAGAAAAGTTATATTTGCGCACATGCTAGGATGAAAATAAAACGGAACGATGGGATCTAATGGGAAACTGGTATCGTGTGACAAGATGAGGCAATCATATTCTCCGTTTTTTTTCTCTGTCCTTGTTTTCGTATACATTCGCTGCTTTCTTCCAAGGAATCTAATGCTCTTAGCTTGGTTTTTCCTGGCTAGATTGGAGCAATCTCGAGTATAACCAGCTGAAATTCTGGGCTAGTGGAGTACATTAACTGGTAATATGCTATACGATTTCACCATTTGGTTCACAAATTCTGCACTTATAACTTTCTGTTGTGTTGTCTATTCTGCATTTGATTTAATTCGTTCTTAATGCTTGTCCTTGGGTAGCACAGATTAGAACCTCTGTTTCCGGTTTTAAATCACCTTTAGTCATCCATAGCCATCTGTTTTCTCTGCCTGTCTTATCTTCAACATCCCTATGAAATTGACCATTCTTTTTTCTTTATCCACTTCAAGTATTTGTACAGTGCTTTATCTTTACTTACAATCTTCCATCCTACACAAGCCTTACCTTCTTACTTCCAATAATAGTGGTTCTGTAGCATTTTTTACATACCATGCTATGTTGTTTTCTTCTGCTCTAATGCTGTATTCGCATCCAATCAGTCCTCTTCCCATCTTTTTCTTGCTACATACAATCTGTCTGTGTCACTTTTTGGGTGGAGCATCCCATACCTAGTCAGCAAATTCCTTGTCTTTCTTTCTAAGCTATTTAGTTCGTCTGCTGTCCATGCGATTGCCCTTGCTCCATATCTAAGGAGTGAAACCACTCAGGTGTTGATAGCCTCCATCTTATTCCGTCCGTTTAATTTCGACTTAAGTAGCTGTCTCAGTTTGCGCAAGTATTCCACTTTAAATTTTTCCGTCATTTCTTGTTCCATCAATTTATCCATTTATCCAATATCCCCAAGTACTTATAGCCCGCCTCTTCTATCTGCTTCATAACCTCTCCCAACGGTATCTCTTGTCCGTCCATATATTTAATTTTTGCCTCTCTTCAAGACTAACACTCCACACTTTTTCAGTCCGAACTCCATTCTGATATCAGCACTGAAAGTATACACCGTATCAACGAGGGAACAGACTTGGGATTCATCTTTACCATAAGGTTTGAGGTCATCCTTGAATAACAAGTGGTTCACATTTTGTTGGCGACTTTTGAATACATACCTAGCTTTTGCTTTCCTCAGAATCAGTGTTAGTAGTATCATGCACAGTACAAAGATCAGTGGAGGACGGCAATCCCCTTGGAAGATGCCTCTCCTGATCACTATTGTCCTTCTTCCATATGCTGTCAGTTCCGTCCTCCACTACCTTTTTCAAGCAATCGCTCAACATTCGATGCAATACCAAATTGGAATCGAACTCGGAATCTTGGGGTTTGTAGCCCGCGCTCTTAACCACTACGCCATATGCCCGTGGGCAATTATGGAGTGAATTTTTAAGGCTTATAAATTTAATCCCTTTCTATCCTTCCTTATTACTGGTTCCCATATGCTATTAATATCTGCACTCGGTCTGCTTAGGAGGTCGTTGTGTCCTAGTATATGTGCTGCTGCTTTTAGTTTCGTATTTTCCAGTGGTGTTCTCTGTCTATTATTTTAACTTCATCACACAGAGGGAGGTGGTCTCCATTTTTCCATACATGATCAGCTATACCTGATTTATAAATATCTCCTCGTATCATAGCTTTGCGATGTTCGTTTACCCTTATTTTGAGGGGGTGACATGTTTCACCTTTGTATAACCTACCACAGCTGCATAGGATGGAGTACACGCAGTCTTTGGTCATATTCACTTCTATTGGTGGTTTTACTCAAAGGAGATATTTGCGAAGTTTCCCCAAGACACCTGAAGAAGGCCGGAGAGTATATCAACCGAAACGTTGTGTTAACAACAAGATGAGGACAAATATCTGTCGAATGTAAACAATATAAATAATGTAAATAATGTGATGTTTTTTGTTTTGATGCATTTCAGAATTTCATTCACATTTTTCATTTCCTGGTTCAATTTCCACCGATCAAATAATGTCGCTATCGTTCTCCTATAGCCTTGTCTTTATTCTATCGTAGATTGCCTTTTGTCCATCAGTCATGCCACCATCAGTTTTATTGCCTTCTTCCAAACCATCTATATTTCTCTCATCGAGCAAGCTATCACTGTTCCTTTCCTGTGGTTTATTATGATTTCACCTCTGTTTACTGCTTTGAGAGTACGTTTATCAGTAGGAACTGTATGTTAATCGTTTCCTCTGCTACTGTTTTCCAATGTCCGTCTCTTGATAGCTTCGATCTCTACCTATTAATATTATTATTATAATTATCATTATTATCATCATTTTATTATTTAATGAACAATTAATGTCTACAAATTAATTAGACAATTATTACAATCTTGAAACTGCTCTACTTCTTTGCTATATGTATTTCATAGTAAATACATTAATATAACTACATTGATACTTCAAAGCAATATGTTTCTGCTAGAAATTATTCCAGAGAAGTAATATTATACGTAGAAAGTAGAAGGAACACATGTCATAACCATTTACCATCATTTTCACCTCTACCACCATCACCTGTACCATCACCACCACAATCATTACTATCATCATGATTATCAATATCAACATCATAATTTTTTCTCCTAATACGCATCGCCATTTTCCTCATTATCATTACAATCAGTCTTCTATTTTAATTTGGTTTCTAAATCCTATACTGACAGAGCTTCGTTTTTAAATATGGCGGCCAATAATTGCTTTAATGTTCCACTTTACTCTTTCCTGTCATGGAAGGTACTTGAGTGAGATTACTAAAAGGAAGAAAGCGACAAAGAAAGAGAGAGAGAGAGAGAGAGAGAGAGAGAGAGAGAGAGAGAGAGAGAGAGAAAGAAAGAAAGAAAGAAAGAAAGAGAGAAAGAAAGAAAGAAAGAAAGAATATAACATCAGAATCAGAAATGGTCTTTTAAAGTATGTAACCATTGGAGACGGAGAAAGGAGCTCGAAGTAAAGTATTAAGTCAAATTGCCATGAAGTGGTGTATGAAGTTACAAAATAAAAGTAAAACTAAAAGTAAAAACTAAATAAACAACATTAAAATGGTAAGCACGCTCTCTGTCTGGTAATAGATTTGTTTCGTCATGTATGTAAGATTTTATTTTAGTTTCGAACTGATTTCCTCGTTCACTTTCGTTTGATCTACCTTTTGATGAGGCTTACTTGATTTCTTGGACAATCCGAGTTATAAATTTTCTAATATTATTACTAGTTTTATGGACACTTCAATGAACGAATATTTTACTTTATTACAACGTTTGAACTATCTATGTTCAACGGCTTGGCCACAGAATGTAATTCATTAGGACTAGCTAATCACTTATTGTTTTTGTCATCATTTTATGTCTCACCTTTCACTTAGCTGCAGTCTCTTACTTGTTTATCGACGCTGATACAGGCAGAACGTCGTAGCACAAGACTTTTGTTGCACTTGTTTTTAGATCTGTTGTTATGTGCTACTTTTGAGCCAGTTCAATTGACATTCATCTTGCCGCTAATGACTAGTTACTTACTTAGTGGGCAGGAGTTATTAGAATTACCTCAGTCGACAAAAGTTGTTGACTTGTTGCATCTTTAAATTGATCGCAGTTAATCATTAGATCTATATCTCGCTAACACTTTCCTTCGGCTAAACCCTTTAGCGACAACGTTTGACTTCCACTATATATATGCGTATATATCTACCTATCTACATATCTATCTGGGTATGTGTGTGTGTGTGTAAAGAGATAGATAGATAGATAGATAGATAGATAGATAGATAGATAGATAGATAGATAGATAGATATTTGAATATAAATGTTTGTTTCTGTGTGCGTATGTGTGTCTCTGCGTATATATATACATATATATAAAACTATATATACATATATATATATATATATATATATGTGTGTGTGTGTGTAGCTATGTATCCATATATATAGGCATATGTGAATATATATATATGTTCTTTTACTTTATTCAGTCATTTGACTGTAGCCATGCTGGAGCACCACCTTAAGGTGTTTTAGTCGAACAAATCGACCCCAGAAATATATATATGCAGTAATACTTCAGTGTATGAGTTAATTTGTTCCTAGAGACAACTCGTAAAGCGAAAACTCTTAAACCAGAACGATAATATCCCATAGTAGCAATGTTATAAATCGTAATTCGTTCCCAGAAAAATATTTCACCTATAAAATTTATAATACTTGTAAATAAATTGCAATAAAACAACAGCGGAATGTAAAAAATAATGTATGTAAAGTAAAAAGAATATCGAGATCATTTATGATAAAATCTATAATTATCATAACCATTTTCTGAATCGCTTTCATTCGCACTAGACTCGTGCACACCATCACTTGTAGACGCGATCGCCGATTCACAAGCACTTGTAGACGGACTTCTAGATTTAAAAAAAAAAAACAAGTTTAGAGTTCATTATTTATAACTTGAGAACCGATGCTGGTACGTTTACGTCCCCGTAAAATTAGTGGTTCGGCAAAAGAGACCGATAGAATGAGTACTAGGCTTACAAAGAATAAGTTCTGGGGACGAGTTCTTCGACTATCATCCCTTAAGCTAGTGCTCGAGCATGTCCGCAGTCAAATGACTGTAAAAGAATAAAAGAATATACATTGTTTACATTTGACGGATATTAGTCCTCATCTTGTTTGTTGCTAACACAGCCTTCATCAGGTGTCTTCTAGAAATTTCGAACCTGGATTCTCATTCCTAATGTATTTTTCGATGTTGTTGTTGTTATTATTATTATCATTATTGTTATTGTTATTATTATTATTATTATTATTATTATTATTATTATTATTATTATTATTATTATTCAGGTCACTGCCTGGAATCGAGTCCAGGCACTGACCTGAATAATAATAATAATAATAATAATAATAATAATAATAATAATAATAATAATAATAATAATAATAATAATAATAATAATAATAATAATAATAATAATAATAACAACAACAACATCGAAAAATACCTTAGGAATGAGAAACCAGGTTCGAAATTTCCCCAATATACTTGATGAAGGCTGGAGGGTATATCAGCCGAAACGTTGTGTTAACAACAAACAAGATGAGGACAAATATCCATCAAATGTAAAATAATGTAAATAATGTAAATAATGTACATAATTCCTCATCTCTTCAATATTGAACTGAAGTTTAGAGTTGGTTGCGTAGAAGTTTTTTTTCGCTCGCAATAAATTTCTCGATAACACGCAAAAGTATTTCTTGTGGTAGTAGTAGCTTTTGTATTTCGTTCAATATTTGGATCTTGTGCTTGAAAAATGTATTATGAAATAAAACTCGAAAACTCCTCGTAAAATAAGGTATTGCAGTATGTGTATGTATGTATGTATGTATGTATGTATGTATGTATGTATGTATGTATGTATGTATGTATGCATGTATTGATATATATATATATATATTTATATATGTAGGTATGTATGTATGTTGGAGCGTAAATGTGTGTACAAATATGAAGGCTTGTAGTGCATACAGATTTTGTGAATTCCATCGAATTCTTTGATTTAACTTGCGTGAAGAATGACAAGGACCATATTTAGTAAAATACATGAAAATAGATGATCATGTGACGTTCTTTTTTATGAAGTCTCATGCAAACTTCCTGTATTCCTTTTAATACATTCTCTGTGTGTGTGTGTGTGTGTGTGTATGTATGTGTGTGTGTGTGTGTGTGCGTGTGCGTGTGTGTGTGCGTGTGTGTGCATGCGTGTATTTGAGTAGCGTTAGGGGGGAAAATTGATCCATCCTTCGTCGCAAGAAATTCTTCTTCGCTAATAATCGATAGTGAACTTCATCATACTGCATCATACTTTTGATGTTCTCTGCAATCAGCCAAATTTTATTCGTTTACTTCAAGAAGCGCTGCGGGTCGTACCTCTCAACATATGGTGCTTTTCTGAATCGCTTTTAAATTATACTCAGAAAACGTTATCTATCAACAGACGCCATTGGTATTGCTTTCATAAACTCTATATTCTGAGAATTTCACACCTTAAGCTCGAGTACTTCACTGTAGAAGTATCACTGGTGTGTTTTCCAGCAAGTGGGAAATGTCTAGACAATATTCTGTTAATCACTAATCAAAAGTCTTTCAAAAGATTGGCACGCAGTAAATGTAAACAAGTTGTATAGGAAAAAAATATTGAGGTAAAATTTATTCCCTTCTTTCATGCTGCCTTTCAATGTTTATCAGTTTAACAATCACTTAATCTCTCTCCCTCTATTTCTCTCTCTCTCTCTCTCTCTCTCTCTCTCTCTCTCTCTCTCTCTCTCTCTCTCTCTCTCTCTCTCTCTCTCTCTCTCTCTCTCTCTCTCTCTCTCTCTCTCTCTCTCTCTCTCTCTCTCTCTATCTATCTATCTCTCTATCTATCTCTCTCTCTCTCTCTCTCCACACACATACGTATATATATATATATATATAGATAGATAGATAGATAGATAGATAGATAGATAGATAGATAGATAGATAGATTGATAGATAGACAGATAGTATCTTATGGGCGAAGGGTTATTTGGTAGTAGAAATCTGCATTCATTAAGAGGAAGACAACGTATAGGCCAAAGACCAGCAAAGAGAAGAGGAGTTGAATATGATGAAAGAGAAAGGAGAGAGAGAGAGGGGAGAGTAAAAAGAAAGAGAGATTCTTCTATGAATTAACGTTTGTGTAGTATATGTATATACCTGTATAAATGTTTACATGTATATATGTTTCTGTTTCTGTTTTTCTTTTTGTTTTACTTCTTTTAGTTATTAGACTGCGGCCATACTAGAGCACTGCCTTAAAGAATTTTTAGTCGAATGTATCGACCCAGCACTAACATTCTTTAACACTGGTACTTATTCCATAAGGCTCTTTTGCCGAATTGCTAAGTTACGGAGACATAAACATACCAACGCCGTCTGTCAAGCGGTGGTGGGGCCAAAGGATAGACACACACACACTGGAGCACTGCCTTTAGTCGAGCAAATCGACCCCAGAGCTTAGTCTTTGTAAGCCTAGTACTTATTCTATCGGTCTCTTTTGCCGAACCGCTAAGTTACGGGGACGTAAACACACCAACATCGGTTGTCAAGCGATGTTGGGGACAAACACAAACACACACACACACACACACACACACACACACTTACACACACATATATATATATATAGTTTTAGGGAAAAGAACCAAGGTTCATGAACTCATCGTTTTACTTTGTTTTACTTTGTTTATATCATCGTTTGAAAGAAAAAGGGATTCTTGTATTTTTTTATTATTCAATTAATTTTTAATAATAATTAAATTAACGTTTTTAGTCTTAAATAGTCTAGCTTTAACTATTTCATCGTTTAAATATGGGCTAATATTATCTTTATTATTATTTTAACCTTAAACTTCGTTCAAATTGTATTTAAAACGATAAAAATTTATTTAAGCTGTTTTTTGTATATGATATACCTGTTAGCATATATTATAATGGATGTAGGATTGATTATGGAATGTTTATTAGTTTGATATTTCTAATAATATTTTTCTATCTTTATACAATAAGTATTTTATATAAATTCATTTGGTACTTATTGTTGGTTGATATATACATTTATTTATTATTATTATTGTTGTATTTTGACCTGAAGATTAGCTGTATTTTGAATAGAATTGATTTTCGATAATTTTCATCGATTTTAATCGATTTAAATTTCCTTTCTGTTTGAAAATTAGTTATGAAACACGTGTAGTCATTTTATTATCTTTATCTTATGATATTTATTTTGTATTATATTATACTCATTTATTGTGCTTTTAATTATTAATTGTTCTATATGTGACAGTGGATTTTCATCGATGAGTTCATGAACCTTGGTTCTTTTCCCTAAAACTATATATTTATATATATATTACTCTGTGAAACTTAATTTAATTTTAATTTTTAATAACTTGAGTTTAATTGAGTTTTTACCTGTAATTTTAGATTTTATCCCTAATATTATTATAATAAATAATAATAATAATTATTATTATTATTATTATTATTATTATTATTATTATTATTATTATTATTATTATATATACGCCATTTCTGCACCTTGATTGGGAATCATTACAATTTGTCCGTTACTCTTCCATTTTATCTTGTTCTCCGTCTACCTATATTCTGTTCTACTTCCACTTTCCTCCCCTTTTCTCTTTCACCTTTCATTTTTGACGCCACCAATAAGACCTTTTCCGTTTCTGTCTACCAAATCCACTCAAGGTTTTGGTCGGTCCGATGAGTAGGCGACACTTACCCAAGGTTCCACGATGAGAGGCTGAACTCGGAACCATGTGGCTGAGAAGCAAGCTACTTATCACACGGCCACGTGTTTATTTTAAATATACACAATTATTGTGTATATAAACATATATTTTCATATAAAAATAGGACCCAATAAATATAAATATTTGTCAGTTCTATAAAATATGCCTGTTTACGCTCTATTTTAATAGCAATCAACGAGTAACCAAATAAACATTAACTGATTAAGTATTGTCCATGATGCAACATAGATGTCGGGACATGTTCAATGCAAACGTTCATAAAACGTGTTTGTATTCTGTAGGCACAATGTGAATCGTTTAACTAAACTGGGAAAATAACCGATAAGTTTCGGTAATTATGTAAAACTACTGATTGGATTGCGTTTAGAAACACAGAACTATTACCAGAATAAAAGGCAAAGTGAAGCAATTAGTTAATGAAATCTGATTGATATTTGATGTCATCGTTCGTATATATTATTCTGGCTCTTGTTTAATTCTTTCTTAGTTGTGACAATTCCATCCTTTCCAGGCATTATCTATTTTCCTTAAAGACATGATTTGGGAGAAGATTTGATTGCTTTTTAGTAGCTTTAGTGATCGTATGGAAGCTTCTTTGTTGTCATTGTTTAGTTCCAGACATGTTCATCAAACATGTCCATGATCAAAGCTGTCCGGCTGTGAGCATTCTCTTTTATTTACTCTTTTATTTGTTTGTCATTTGACTGCGGCCATGCTGGAGCACCGTCTTTAGTCGAGCAAATCGACCCCAGGACTTATTCTTTGTAAGCGTAGTACTTATTCTATCGGTCGTTTTGCTGAACCGCTAAGTTACGGGGACGTAAACACAGGCACACACACACACACACACACACACACACACATATATATATATATATATATATATATATATATATATATA
>NC_068992.1:27184472-27196427 GCF_001194135.2 Octopus bimaculoides
GCACACACACACACACACACACACACACACACATATATATATATATATATATATATATATATATATACATATATACGACAGACTTTTTTTCAGTTTCCGTCTACCAAATCCACTCACAAGGCTTTGGTCGGCCAGAGGCTATAGTAGAAGACACTTGCCCAAGGTGCCACGCAGTGGGACTGAACCCGGAACCATGTGGTTGGTAAGCAAGCTACTTACCACACAGCCACTCCGGCGCCATCTATTTTCCAACAGTATAGACATCCAGGACAACATTATCTGAGCCCTTCCTAATGTTTTAAGCTTTGGTTTGAAGGGTGTTTGGCAAATGCTCCCAGAAAATCAAGCGACCACATTATCTCGTCCTTATTTTCTTTTCATGATGTCAATGATAATGTTTTAGTTGGCACCGCCATGCATATCCTTGAAAAACACGTGTACTATTAGCCAATGTAAGACACCAGACCTATACTGATAATATATGTTATATTTTCCTACTCGAAAGAACACATAATTGAAACGTCGGGATAGAGATAGAGTTCTCACTTGGGCCTATCCTTATAATTTCCTACACACAGTAAGGTTAATGTCTAGAAACAGAAGTCAGTAACAAAATTCTCTTTAAATTTTAAGGAATGCAACATGTAATACAACTATGCAACTAAATAAGGCTCAGAATGATAAGGAAATCTGATACCAGAATGTATATATACTAAATATTAAGAAGGGAATATGTAGAAGGGAATATAACAATGTAACTGATGATTACAAATGAGTACAGTCATAAAAAACATTGGGAAAGAGTGCATGGACGTCAAAATGATTCCCGAAAGAAAAGGAATTGAACTTCAGGACAAGATAATGAACTGAAACGCAGAAAGGAAAGGTTTTTAAACATGTGCAGGCGTGGCTGTGTGGTAAGAAACTTGCTTCTCAGTCACGTGGTTTTGGGTTCAGTCCCACTGCGTGGCACCTTGGGTAAGTGTCTTCTACTATTAGCTTCGAGCCGACCAAAGCATTGTGTGTGAATTTAGTATATGGAAACTGAAAGAAGCCCGTCGTATACATATATACCTACAAGTGTGTGTCATTGTGTTTATGCTTGTACCCCGCCACCGTTTGACAATCGTTCGATGGCGTCCAACGTAAATGGATCCCTCGAGGTTATAATTGCGAACTGCATGTACTTCAGTTTTGGAAAGAGATTTTGAGGATATTTCAACAAAATATTGGTTTCAAATGTTGGTAAAATGCTAGCATTTTCGGGGAAGAGGTTACGTCAGTTACATCGACCCCAGTGCTCAACTGGTACTTACTTTATCGAGCCTGAAAGGGGTGAAAAGCAAAGTCGACCTCGGCAGAATTTGCACTCAGAACATGCAGACGGACAAAATTCCGCTTGGCGTGCTAAGGATTTTTTTCTACTCTAGGCACAAGGCCGAAATTTTGTGGGAGGGGCTAGTCGATTAGAGCGACCCTAGTACACAATTGGTACTTAATTCATCGACACCGAAAGGATGAAGGGTAAAGTCGACCTCGGCGGAATTTAAACTCAAAGAGTAAAGACAGACGAAATACTGCTAAGCATTTCGCCCGGCGCGTTAAGGATTCTGCCAGATCGCCGCCTTCATGTCAGCGAAAATATTGAATGTTAGTACTACGTCTTATTATATAATGAGGGAAACATCAAGATTAGAACACTCGTCTCGCTATATTAGCAGATAATAACAGTACTACCCCCAACAAAGTAATGCAAGCAAAATTTAAGACGATCACATTATGCGGAGCATACAAGAAACAAATACATCTCATATTATATTTAAGTTACACAGTAGACGAAAAACTAATATAATAACAGAAAATTGCATTCAAATACTGCAAAAAATCTAACACTGATGTAATACAAGCGTAAGTTTGATTCTCAGAAGACTATGCTGTTTACACCTCAGGAACACAGAAATACAACTTGTAGTAATGTTAAAACATGAAAAATTATGGTTTCTAATTAAGGCACAACCCAGCAACTTTGAGGTGATGGAGAGTAGTTGATTATATCGAATTCAGCAGGCGACTGGTACTTTATTTTGGGGACCACTGAAAAGATGAAATAGAAAGTTGAGCCTAGCGTGATCTGAATGTAAAGGGTCAAAATATATACTGCAATGCATTTTTGTCTGACGCTGTAAAAATTCCGGTTCTGTACCGCCTTAAATGTATAACTAATAATAATAATGGTCTTAAATTTCAGGGGAGGAGTAAGCCGGTTACAACGACCCTAACGCTCAACTGGCACTTGTTTTATGAATCCGGAAGGACAAAAGCGAAAGCATTTTCCCGGTGTCCTAACGATTCTGCCAGCTCACCGCCTTACTTCTACTACGACTATTATTATTATTAATAATAATAATAATAATACTTTCTGCTGGAAGCACAAGGCCTCAAATTTAGCGGAAGGGGTTAAGTCGATTAAATCTACCCCAGTGCGTAACTGGTACTTATTTAATCGACCCCGAAAAGATAAAAGACAAAGTCGACCCCGGCGGATATTGAACACAGAACGTATCAGCAGACGAAATACCGCTAAGCATTTCGTCCGGCGTACTAACGATTCTGCCAGCTCGCCGTCTTAGTACTACTACTACAACTAATGATAATAATAATAGTAACTTTATAAAAAGGCCTCGGAGCGGCGATGCATACCCTGCGTGCAGATTAATTTTTTCACAAATTACAGTGTGGCTTACAATGCGTTACTTACCCATGCCTTTTAACTGAACTGAAGTAATTTTTTTTCTTTTTTTAGGTATCACCATTATAGATATTTATACTCCAGTGAAATTAAGAAATCAACTTGTAAATAAACGAAACCCTCGAATCCATCACAGAACACACGCACGCGTGCGCACGCTCACCCACAGTCGCTTATCTATGTATGCATGTACCCACACACGTCTACACGTATAAGTACACCATGATCTATACACACGCAGATGAGGGTCAATTCATATGAAAAAGAAAGTGAACAAAATGAAATACTTATAGAAAATAGTGCATAGAATTTGAGAAGTGTTTCACTATTATAGGTATTTATACTCCGGTGAAGCAGAATCCATCACTGTACACACACACAGATTCGCATATCTATGTATGTATGTTTGAAGAAAATCACACCAAATTTTCATTTCGAACGAATGAGAATTTCTTCCAAATTTGGCGAAAATCCATTCGGCTGTTTTCCAGTAATTTTGCAAATACACAGACAAACATGAGTGATTACAATACCAGGCTTTCGCGTACGCGATCAGGGTAATAATAATGAGATTCTACTATGGTTCAACACGTGTGCCACTTTACTATGAAACGAAACATGCGTAATTTGCATAATATTTATTAAATACAACTTGTTGTTGTAGGCACTCCGTCGCTTACGACGTCGAGGGTTCCAGTTGATCCGATCAACGGAACAGCCTGCTCGTGAAATTAACGTGCAAGTGGCTGAGCACTCCACAGACACGTGTACCCTCAACGTAGTTCTCGGGGATATTCAGCGTGACAAGGCTGACTCTTTGAATTACAGGCACAACAGAAACAGGAAGTAAGAGTGAGAAAGTTGTAGCGAAAGAGTACAGCAGGGTTCGCCACCATCCCCTGCCGGAGCCTCGTGGAGCTTTTAGGTGTTTTCGCTCAATAAACACTCACAACGCCCGGTCTGGGAATCGAAACTGCGATCCTATGATCGCGAGTCCGCTGCCCTAACCACTGGGCCATTGCGCCTCCACAAATACAAGTAACTTACAAATAAATATCTTAAAATAAGTCTGCTATATAATTTACTGCTACAGCGGTTATTGTACTACGTTCACAAGGCTGTGGGTTCAAAACCAGCAATATGCATTTTTCTCTAATATGAAAAAAAGTATGTTTTACAATGTATCAAGATATTTCAAAATTTTATCAACGATGTTGAACCGTTTCAGAATTTTAGATATAACGTCTTCGATTTCATTCTGTATGCTTTAAATTGCTTTAAAATGTTTGCCATATAATTATCCTTTCAACATATTGTCAAGAATTTTAATAACAATGGGAAAATAAAGAGAGGTGGAGCAGTATTTTATCTGCACAATTGTACGTTTCTCTTTCCAAAAACACATTCACTTCCTGATGTAAAAGTAAAAATAACACATAACAATACTCACATTTAAAGGAGGCCACAAGTACCTCCCAAAGAATATAGTTTCTAAAGCTCTCCTCTCCTAAGGCTACACTTTCACTCCTACTTATGTGTAATTTATATCGTTTTCAAGAATCAAAAGCTTCAAAAAATCTGAATTTCAAAAGAAAGCATGTATTTCATTCTTTCCCTTAAACTTCTAATAATCTTAGTTTTAAAACATCCGTGGAATTTCCACGGCTACTGTTTAATATTGTAATTATATTAATATATTTATGTCTAGTATTCTATAGGTAATTATTCTTTGTACATCCATACAGTCACCCATTATCGCAGCCCATTATTGGGTCGTGGTGGTTGATTCCTCAGACATCTCCTCCATAGGGTTCTATCAGAAACAACCTTCATTACACTTTCCGGTTGGATTCCCAAGCATGACCAAATGAGACTATGGATATTATCCAACCATCTCGTTTTTGGTCTCTCCTGCCAGTTAGCTCGTCATGAAGAATCCGTCTTGCGATTCTTTCCAGTAACATTTTAATCACATGTCCGTGGTACCTGAGGTGCAGCGACTTGAAACGGAGAAGTATCGGATGGACCTAGAAAGACTCCCTGTTCTCCGAGTGACACATCCTGTCTTATACAGATAATCTCTATACAGATAATCCTCAAATCGTCTGAGAGTACAAATACATATTAGTGTCTTTATTTGTATCATTATAAAAATATCTAAACAGATTTCTTATCGTTGTTACAGCTGTTCAGTGCTCGTATCCTTCTCGGAATTCAGTGACAATATGTAAAAGATCTGACACCGCTTTCATTCATTTTTGAATGAGCCACCGTTTAAAATTTTCTATTCTTTCCATTTAATTTGACAGAAATCACAATTTCTTTTGTTGTTCTTATTGTTTTGCCTGCTTTCGCAGTAGCTGTTGCATTTATAGCCTTTATTTTGAACAATCTTTATTATTTGACTCTGCACAATGTGAAATAACCTTTGGCTGTTCAGTAATTGCAAAATTTAATGATAAAAAAAATACTCGAGCTTCAACAATCATGCCTGTCTATTTTATAGGCAATTTAACAGATATTTCTGATTCTTATGGGAAATTTCAGAGTGTTCAATGGCTCCCAAACATGCTGAACGCTAGTATTAGAGTTTGTAACTATTGTCTCTCTTTCAGCTATGGCAGTCGTAAGCACAGTTATGTAAGAGATAAGGTTGATGTATTGAGGCATATTACAACGGAATGCCATGCTGTGGTGATATTTTGTGTATTTCACCAAAATTCGGTGCATTATAGTAATTGTTGTTTAGTCTCAAGTAAATCCTGATTGAACAGGCTCTTGATCGAGTGTGCTTCAACCATGGCCACGCCGTCGATTTTAGACACAGTCTAAGTAAAACTCCGTGATTTAGTTTTTTTCCTATTTCACACACCCACACAAACACACACACACACAAATGCATCTATTCTACTTTACCAAATCAGAGTCATCTTTACACCCACATACATTCATACATCCGCAATCAACAAACTTCTTACAACACATCTTTCCTTCCTCACACTTACACAGATTTCCCCAGATAATCACATCTTAACATCTGGTCATAGTTCACCATTTCACTCCGCCCTTCATTATTTTTCTATAACCTCTTTTCTCTCTCTCTCTCTCTCTCTCTCTCTCTCTCACTCCCTCTCTCTCTCTCACTCCCTCTCTCTCTCCTCCCCCTTACTCTTTTCCTCTATCTCTATCTTTGTTTCATACCATAAATTCATAAAAACCTCTCCTCCAGCCATCGTTTATTGTCCATCCCAAATGACCCTTGATACTGAAATTTTAGTCTCATAAATAACAAGTGAGCAGTTATTAGTGGTAATGGCTAGCGGAGAAATGCTTTTCAATAAAAGTTACCAATCTAGATTTTATGGCTGACCAAACAGACACTTTAATTTTTTTTTTTACTTACGCTAATTTCGTTGATTCCATTGTTTCATTGAGCCACGCCTACCATTCCTGCCGCATTGTACACGCACACCTACATTGTACACGCACACACGCGCGCGCGCTTACACATACATCACACAACACACATGCTTATAGACACACATTCACTAAAACACATTCATATAAGCAGCTATACAAGCATATACATTTATACGCACGTATACGTATACACAGCAGTTAACCAACATCCCAAATTCATCCCTATTTTCATCACATACTGCCACAAATATACACACACTTGTACCTAAACCCCAGCCCCACCCCCAACCCAATAAACTAAATCTCAATAAATAAAATAAAAAATTCAAAGCTTAGACAGGCCGACAATATTCTGACTCATTTCACATACAAATATCCTGTTTAAAACCTATCTGATATATTTCCTTTATTCTTGCATACCTCTGTTAATCCAAAGATTTCCTTACCGGTATCTGAGAATACCCACAATGCATTTCAGTCAAAAAATAGCTATTTCATATCTTCTTGCATTGCCTTCTCTTTTTCTCTTCAAGTTAGTAGCATTATGTACGACCCAGCTATCGATCAGACATACAAACACAAATTGGGTTAAACTGTTATTAGATAGATAGATAGATAGATAGATAGATAGATAGATAGATAGATAGATGGATGGATGGATGGATAGATGACTGGATGGATGGATGCGCAGGCGTGGGTATGTGGTAAGAAGCTAGTTTCCCAAACACATGGGTTCTATCCCACCGTGTGGTACCTTCGTCAAGTGTCTTCTACTACAGCCTCGAACCGACCAAAACCTTCTGAGTGGATTTGGTTGGCGGAAACTAAAAGAAACCCGTCGTGTATATATATATATATATATATATATATATATATATATATATATATACGACGGAAACTAAAAGAAACCCGTCGATATATATATATATATATTCAAGAAAGTTAGAGGTTGTGAATCCAACCAACTATGGGATAATATCTATCCAATATACTGCTGGTAGAATACCCAATTATTATTACACAAGTGTTTTTTCATTGCATGACAATTACATTACCAAGTGTAATAAATGGATATATGTATGTATATATATATATGTATGTATGTAACAATTACAGCGTGGAAAATACATGTTTGCCATTCATACCACACGATGTCTGTTAACTTCTGTTGTTACAATTTTCGTCGCACCAACTGTAACCTGACTATTGATGCAATTCCTCCACATATCAAACACTATCAGAGAATCTTTCTTGTTTTATCACTGATAACATCGTCACAATTTCTGTCTTCTTTAGTACAACCTTTTTAGAAATCAATCGGAACCAACGTGTAATTATCGCCACAATCGTAAATCATCCGCAGAAAGCATTTACATACTTTACAAACAAAGCATAGAACGGATAATTTCACTCCCGATGCATCATGTCCACATAGAGGATGGGTTGTTTAAGATTGTAATGCCTTTGACCATATATCTACTTGCTTTGATTCTTCACTTTTTTTATACTTAATAGTTCTTGTGTTCTTAATAGTTCTTAATAGTTCTAGATATCAGGCCTCCTTGATATCTAGTGAATATGATGGTTTGAAAGAAGGTCCTGTAGCTTTTCAAGATGAGAAAACGACAAATGTTTCTTTGGTCTTAATTGATATATTAAATCAAGACAATATTTCCTCTCATTACTGATAACGTAATCCCAACTATTTGACAAGGTGTTGATCTCTCGGGCAAAACATTCTTCAGGTTTCGAAGCAAAGAAACGCTCAGTTTATAAACTGAAAAGAAACTAAAAAGTTATTAGTCGGGAGAGTTAGGGAGATGCAACAAAACTTCCAATTCAGTGACATAGTGTTTTTCTGGGTGACTTGGGCAATAGGTGATCTTGCAAAATCGTGTAAGAGCAACTCGCTTTACGATTGACCAATGATGGACGCTTCTCATTCAAATTTTTGTGCAGTACTTCCAAGGACGACAATGCTTCTCCGCATCAGTTGTTTCGTTTTGGCTCAGCACTTCATGACAGTCGACACTCTTCATATCCTATCAAACACGGAGTATAACATTTTTGGGTGTAGTTCTAGCTTGGGGATGGATTCTCCTTTTTCATTGTATGTGATTATAGGGAAACTATTTTTCATAACTTGAGATGATTCTACCCAGGAAAGATTCGACAGCAATTCTACTCTTCAATGACAAGCAGAGCAGAAGTCAATATTTTTTAGTTAAGCTGAGAAGCAGTTAGATGATGAGAGACCCATTAACCAAGTCTAGACACTTCTAATTCGTGAAGGCATTTTAAGATCGACGTGTAACTTAAGTTTAATTGTTTTGTTAATTTTCGTGCAGCTTGCTTTGGATTTTCCTCACATATGGTTTTCAGAAGCTCAATATTGACAGAACTTTGTCATTCAAACAGAGATGGCTCTGCGAGAAAAATATTTGTGGAGCAAAATTGACCAAACCATTGTTGGCATGTCCAGGTACTTAATGTTTCATTTCCATAGACATAATGACTATTTTTGGCAGCTTTCATTGCTGGGGAGCCCACTTTGGATTCATACAGCATGCAGTGTCTGAAACAGGTTTGATATAAGCTAATTTTAAAGGAGTAAAATCGTTGAGAAACTAACCACTATGGTATACAGTAATTTGGAAAGCAACAGAAAACATTAGAATATAAAATTAAATGCTTATTTTACCGTTAAGTATTGAAAAAGTACTGTCATAATAATCATGTCAAAAATACAAGACTTTCTTTCTAACCAAACATTTCTGAAAATATTTACTTTTATTATAATAAAATCATTTATGCGTTTTCTTTTATTTAAATCTCTTTTCGTGGGGTGAAATATTTTATACATTATTTAATTACGTTATTGTATAGATAAAGGATTATATATATATACACAGTTCTTTAATGTCATCTTCATCGCTGTTGTTATTGCTGCTGCTGCTGCTTCTGTTGTTGTTGTTGTTGTTGTTGTTAGACACAAGTGGAGTTAAATGACTTAGAACGTATCAAGTGAAGTATGACAAAAAAATATATAAAAATATACCATGGCTGGTTGCATACATTTCATTGACTTTTAAGACGAATCCAAAATGAAAATATAATATATTTGTCAATGGTCGTTTAATAATGATTATTATAATAATAATAATAATAATAATAATAATAATAATAATAATAATAATAATAATAACAATGATAAAGTCTAAAACTGTTTCTTTATGTTTTCTTTCTATAAAGTGTATCGATACTGTTGGTATTGATTTGTTTAGTATATAAGGTCGACTGTTTTCAAAAAGTAATACAATACTGATATTAAGCAGTATACCACTAATATTACGTGGTGAATTGGTAGTATTGGTAGAGCATCGAACAAAAAGGTCTGTAGTATTTGTTTCGGATCCCTGTTCTTTAAATTCAGATCCCTCTGGGGTAAGTTTTGCCTCTCACCTTTTCGGGACGAAAAAAATTACCAGTACCAGGGTCGGTCCTCCTCTCTCTCTCTCTCTCTCTCTTTCTCTCTCTCCTTTTAGATTTCTTTCTCGCATTGTGTAAACTGGTTCGACCTGAGAATTGTGTTAAAGGTACACACGTTTGTGGAATATTCAGTTGCTTACACATTAATTTCATGAATACGAATTCGGTTAGTTCAATGATTGAACGTTCACTGTTGATATAACTAATAATATTATTAATTTTTCCAATAAATACTGAGAGAGCAAAAATAAACATGGCAGTGGGCTTAATACGACGTAAACATTCTTATTAATATCTACTCTGATGCTATGAAAATGACCGTGCAAATCTTTTTATTGGTTATCTGAATTGGTTAAGATCCTACAGTGATGAACCTCACCATAAGTTAAACCACTTTGAACTTAAACCACTTCCATAATACACTGGGTATTCCGCCATCAGAGACAAGGTGAGTATGTTTAAAAGGAAGGTGTTTGTCCTACATTTCTGTAAAAGCTGTTACATGTGTAAAAACAGCATCACTGTCAATGCCAAGATTGTTCTGGCTTAAATGCAAAGCTTGAACCTGTTACTTAACGCCTAAATACGCGGATACGTAGCCTATTATGCATACATAGGCGCAAGTGTGGCTATGTTTTGAGCTTGCTTCCTGATCACATGGTTCCAAGTTCAGTCCCATTACATGGCACCGTCACCAAGTGTCTTATACTATAGCCTCGAGTCGACCAAAGTTTTGTGAGTGGATTTGGTAGACGGAAACTGAAAGAAGCCCATTGTATACGTGTGTGTGTGTGCGCGTGTGTGTGCGTGTGTGTGTTTATGAGTGTGTTTATATGTGTGTTCATATACGTGTGTTTATGTGTGCGCGTGTGTGTCTTTATGTCTGTGTTTGTCCCCCGTCACCGCTTGACAACCGGTGTTGGTGTGTTTATGTCCCCCTAAAGATACCGTTAGAATAAGTATCAGGTTTAGTACTGCGGTCGATTCCTACGACTAAATATTTTTCATGGTGGTGTCCCAGCATAGCCGCAAGTAAAAGATAAAAGATACGAGCAGCAAGGAATATTGATGGGGGTGGCCATTCTAGTCAAAACTTTCGTTAAGTGCAAACATAGAAGGTTCGATATAATTGTTTTGGAGAGAAGATAAATATCGTGTGCCCTTATAGGGGTCAGCTTCTCTGTAGATGTGATTATTTTTTCCAAAATTAGTGAATAAGAAATTATTTGTGAGCAAATCAAATAGCAGGTTCATTCTCTTTATTCAAGCCAGAGCAGACGTAGCTTTGGTAGACGGAAACTGAAAGAAGCCCGTCGTATATGTGTGTATGTGCATGTGTATGTGTGTGTGTATGTGTGTATGTGTGTGTCTTTATATCTGTGTTTGTCCCGCGTCAACGCTTGACAACCGGTGCTGATGTGTTTACGTCCCCATAACTTAGTGATTCGGCAAAAGAGATCTATTGAATAAGCACTAGACTTAAAATATATGTCTTACGGTCAATTTGTTCCACTAAAACCCTTCAGGGTGGTGCTCCAGCATGGCTGCAGTCCAATTACTGAAACAAGAAAAAGGTAAAAGAGGGATATATGCATACTGTATGACGGAGCGTGGCTCATTGATCAAGGTATTCGGCTCACGATCTCAAGGTTGTTTTTTCGGTTCCCAGAGTAAGACACGTTAGTTTTCATTGCTCCAATCCACACAGCTGGCAAAAGGGGTTTTACCTGTAATTCAAAAGGCCAGTCTTTTCACATTTGGTGTCACGCTGAATTTCCCTGAGAACTCCGTTAAAGGTACTCCTGTCTGTGGAGTGCTCAGCCACTTATACACTAATTTTACGAGCAAGCTATTCTGTTGATCAGATCAACTGAAACCCTCGTCGTCGTAACCGACGGAGTGCTATATATATATATATGCATACACATAAATATATCAATGCAAGCATACATATATGCAAATACATGCACACAACAAATGCTTGGAAGGAAAAAGATGCTGCATACAGAGGTAAAAATTAATGCTTCTCCAGCCATTTAATTGCTGATTGGTTCAATTATTCGATCGATAACAATATCTAGAGATTGAAGTGGCTGAATGTCAGAGACATACGTAATTTTAAATTAATTCTTCCAGATCTTTGTTCTGTATATACACGAGCATATATATATATATATATATATATATATATATATATATCTGGCAGGAATGGCAACAAAAGAAAGAAAGAGATCTCGATATTATGCAAATAGAGGAATGTATCTGTAAAAATATGTGACACTTATTCAGTAGCCATG